>NC_047127.1:16757999-16991492 GCF_009829125.3 Periophthalmus magnuspinnatus | reverse complement strand
ACTGAATTGTGAAACTGCCCGGCCTTCTCGACTCCTGTTTTCGATTCGCCTCCAGGAGAAACTGACAGAACAACTCACATCATGGGCGCTGCACACGCATAAACAAGCGCAAGTTAGTTTAACCCTATAGCATCGGATCCTACCGTTGCCGATAGAGCGCGGTTGCGGACTTTCCAGCCGCGTAACTCCGCACCCAGTCGTGCTCTCATGTAAATTCAAACAGCATCTCAAAGTGGAGACATGGGGCTATCTAAATATTTTACCGTCATTATGGTAATCTGCCTCTGTTGACGAAGGTGACGAATGAGAGCGCAGGTGCTGCGGGGATTTTCCCAGTCATTTATTCGATGCGTAAAAGAAAAAATATGAATGGATGTGTAAAATAGAAGTAGTTGTGTGAAAAAATGCAGTAAATTCTGATAATTCATTTAACATGATTTTTATGGCTATAAAAAAAAAAAAAGACAAAACCGTAATCAACATGATTAGCTCTGTTATCGCTTTCAAACAAAAAATGCAATTTTACTCCTGGCTGGCTGTCAGAAGCTACTGCCCGAACTATGCATCCCTCACTGATTCCATTCAGTGCAAGTCAGAGCAGTAATCATCATTCAAGTAATTATGAACATGTAAGAAGTTCAATTGTGTTGTGCAGTATTATCTCATGACATTGTGCAAGGTACATCAAAATGCACTGTACATGTAAGAATTCATAATACATTTACAAATAAATATATGTTTAACATTTTTGTATTAGGTGGTAGATCTTTCAGACACGATCATTTTAAAAGTAGCTCACATACTGAAAAAGTCTGAGCACCCCTGGTCTACGTGGTATAACTGTAGATACAGCTCCATCACAGGGCCTCAGCCTGATGTTATCTTTATCATGACTGTATGTCCTGGGACAGCAGAGGCCCTGTGTGTTCTAGCTCTCGGTGATAACAGCTCTGAGGGAAGGCAGGGAAGGCAGAGCAGGGGAGAATTTGGGTGAAAGATGAGGGGTGATATGTGGGTATGTGGGATGTGGTGTACACTTCTGTTCTGGATTATGGGGATGTGGTGTACCCTTCTGTACTGGATTATGGGGATGTGGTGTATCCTGCTCTACTGGATTATGGGGATGTTGTGTACCCTTCTGTACTTGATTAAGGGGATGTGGTGTACCCTTCTGTACTGGATTATGGGGATGTGGTGTGGTTATGGCATTCTTTATCCTAAATCTTTCCTTGTATTGTTATTAATTGTTATGGATCTCTTTGACCTAACCTTCGTGATACTGTTATTACGCACAAATGTATCCTACGAGATGATGTGTCCAGCAGCCTCGAGCCTCTTAGATTACACTAAACTGGTACGATTGTTTTGATGGTATAAATACACTGTATGTATGTTCATTTGTCAGCTGAGGGCAAGGCGACACGATTAGGGACAACAACTCTTTGAGGATTGTGAACACAGTTGATTCAATAAACCTGACTTTTTCATTCAAGACAACTTCTCTGTTGATTTTATATTTTTTAAGGTTTTTATAAGAATTTTATTATTAGAAATTCCACAACACTGTACACTTCTGTACTGGATTATGAGGATGTGGTGTACATGAAGACTTTTGTTCTGGATCATGGGGATGTGGTGTACTTGCAGACCTCAGCCTCTGCTTTGAAACCATCATTACAGGTGATGGATTCACTGTATTCTCTATGGAAACGTGGGTTGGCTATCGCTCTCTATTAGAACAGAACAGCATTTATAAAGGACTCTTTCATGACCTGCCAGAATATCTCACCTGCATTTAATATAAGATCACATGACTGAATAAATCTAAGGACTGTTCGCATCAGAACAGAGAAAAAAGGCTTTTGGCTGTTTGCTTCCCAAAAATGGGATATATTTCAAGGACAAGCAAAACAGGATACTTTGGTGCCACCAAAATCTGAGAACAAACTTTTATGCTCACACAGGTACCTGTTTTTAATGTTTTAAATGCACTGGATTGTTGTTGTTGTTTTGTTTGTTTTTGTTTGTATTTTTTTTTCTGTATTTTGAACAGGGTGCCTAAGAAAAAGACTCTAAGTATTCTCATTCAGTCTCCCTGTATAAATAAAGATAAATAATAAATGAAATAAAATATTTAAATATTTATTAGGCTCCAAATTAGCATTAGCCCAGACACACAAAGATGCAACCTTTATAAACACTCAAGTGTCCTTCCGTGAAGTTTTAAAGAGTTTAATATATTGTCACTGATATCCACCCAGAGCTCCCTGTCCACTGCCTGACCCTAAACCCCTCGGACCCCTGACCTCTAACCCACCCACAGCTACTTGTCCACTGTCTGATCTGTCAGGATTTATTGATTTATTGATTTATTGATTTATTGCGACTCAGCAAAAGCCTCATAGACATTAGACGTGTCCCTCTGCTTGGAATGAGCTGCTGCCAATTGTATTTGACCAGAATCATCAACGTCCCCTGTTGTTCTTATGCAGCCAGACTTAATGCAGCTCTGCTCTGTTTTCTAACCTTTATTAATATTTTAAAAACAGAATTTTCACAAACTTTGAGCAAGTATTTATCAGTAACAGTTTATATTCAAGATCAACCAGATCTCAAAAATGAGATGTGTCCTAAGTACGGTTACTTTAGCAACTTCAGTCCTTATGCCAAAGTATCTGGGGACGCTTACTTTAAAAAACTGTGCCAAATCGGGTGATGACATAAGCTCTGAACCAGTTCTACCTCCTTCAGAGACAAAAGTGTAGGTCCCATCTGTGTTGAGTGATCGGTTCATGCGTCACCCCTCTGATCACTGCTAGAGCAGCACAAAAAATCTGTTGGTAATTGAAAATCAAATTTGAAATGCATTCTATCCACTATGATTCAAATGTCAACCTTTTATCCCCATTAATACAATTGTGATGTGCTAGGGTCCCATGGTGGATACCATCAAGTAGGCAATAGGTTGTGTTACAATGTGCTGATATCAGCACATTGTAGAATCCCTCTAGTTTAACCTGAGACAGGCCAGGAGGCCATGGTGGAATATGCTGTTTAACTGTCAGAATTGTTGACCTGGTTCATGGCTAATATCTTTGTAATCTCTGGGCCTCTGCACATGAAACTGGGACAAATTCAGCATCTTCTCTGTCAGTGTAAATAAACAAAAGTGAAATGATTTTTTGTGGAGCCATTATTTAGCCCCAAAGACGTGACTGTTTGTCAGTCGAAAGGACTTTATATCATAATGTGGCATTATGCATCCTAGGCTTTGCCACTTGAGGCCTGTGTTCTCATTGGCTGTTCGCGTCAGCTGGCGGGCCATAAAAGTGCCCATCTCTTTGTTGCTCCCCCTTTGGCTCCCAGTGCCCGCCCACTGGCATTCACACACTTCCGTGTATACTAACGCCCCACGGCAGGTAAGAAACGCTCTGGATTTTATTTAAAAATGTAGTTGTCTGTCCGCTAACTTAAAATTCCATGTGTAGCACGGACAGCCACGTATTATTTGCACGGGGACAGATACGCCGTTCGCAACCTATGACGGTAAGGGAGTTCCAATTCTAATTGGCGTCTAGTGGGCCTTTAGTTGAGCCCTGTGTCTTGTCCCCAGGCACAGTAGCCTGCTTCCCTGTCTTCTCCCTCGCAGGAGCGTCAAGTTGCGCTTAAGTGGTAAGTGTATGCCTGCGTCACTGGTGCATGTGCTTACAAATTCTGATCTTTGTGTGCATCCTCCCTTGTGCAGACGCTGCCGTTTTGTCCTCTTTTGTTGCCTGTCATTACTTTACCCTGTCCGCTGCTCGCTCGCACCGTGCGCGTGCACGTGATCCGCGCGTCTGTACGCGGCGGATCTGCCCGTCTGGCCTGCCCCTTGGGCGTCAATGGACTAAGGACATTACACGGGATACTGACCATCACTCGTACAATTTGACTATTGTTGTTGGATTCCTGTGTACGTGTGTAGCTCTAGAATATCATTGAACCCCCATTTTAATATTCATTGTTTTTAGGAGCTGAGTGTCCGGTCTGGTGTTGGTGGTGGTCCTTCTGGTGGCGGTAACCCTTTTTATTTTCAGTGCAATGTTTATTTGCGTGTGGTGTTCTGTTGTTTTATTTAGATTCCTCCTCAGTTGCTCCTCTCCCTTCTTTCCAGGAAGGCCTCAGCTCCCGTGTGTGCGGGGTGGGTTTTTATGGGTGTTATATTTAGCTTTTAGGTATTGGACTTTGGCATTGCATTTTAATAATTTTCTGTTTCCTTCAATAAATATTGTGAATCGGAACTGTCTCTTGGCCTTTTTAAAGTGAACCTTACCTGTGTGCCTTGGGCTTTATATTCTCCAGGTGAAATTCCTGGGGTGGCGTTGTCATTTATTAAATTAAAGTGAGAACCAAATCACTTACTAAATTCCACCGCTCCCGCCACAATAAGATCAATATGACAGTTTGTGGAGCCAATCCTAAACTAATAATGAGAAGCTTCAACATTTGTGAATCATAAGTTCGGAGATTTCTTTTTTTAAAAAAAAAGTGAATATCCCATAGTTATATAGGCCCCTGCACATCATCTGAGATTATGAACGTAAGCCTAGAACATGAACGCTACCTGCTATATCCCTCATACATGGCAGTGAGTTGTGTTAAACAGAGAATGACTGGGACAGAACAGCTGGACTTCATATTCACAGTGAGTTCACTGACCAGCATATGTGTGGTTCTTTACAAAGCTACATTTGCATCTCACAACTGTATTGACTTATCAGAGGTGGGTAGTCAGTTCCTTTTGCTCAGTTACATTTACTTGAGTAAGAAAGTGTACTTTTCAGTGTACTTTTAACAGCACTCTTATTTGAGTAATATATAATTCAATGTAACAGTACATTTGTTTTGTTCCCTCTGCTCACTGAGTCTACAAGTGACAAAAGCTTTATGTTGACAAGATGAAATAATATGAACATTACTCTTACTTGAGAACACTTTTTGGCTGCTCTGTCCACCTCTGCTTATCGTTCAATAAATTAGAGATAGAACTTTAGTTTTTTACTGTGATGAGATTTGAGAGATGATGGTTGAATAAATCACTTGTTTGACTCATGAAGGGTATGTCAAGTAATAAAGCTTTTAAGTTGCATTACAAATACATATATCAAAAATATGGAATGCATATTGATTGAATAAAGTTTCTTAGGGCCATCACATATACATATATATCTTTTGATACTGAAATCACATAAGTTTTGAATATTATGTAATCACCATTTTTATACTGAATTTATATATTCTTTGAATGTTGTATCTTTTTGGAGGTTGTCTAACAAGCACCATACTAAAAGTGAACCCCATCTAAACTAGGTCAAAGGTAAAACGTGAATTATGGGAGATAGTTGGTCCCTTGCAGAAACTCCTTTAACTGAGTTAAGGCAACATTGTAGGAGGTGAATCATGTCGCCTGACAGCCACGATGTTTATACTAGAGTGGAGCATCTTGTGATAATACTGAAACTATGCTAAAAGCAATATTGTGTGATATGAATTGGGGAAGGCTATTGGGGTCTGTAGACGCTCCTTTACAGGGTGGTCGGATGAGACTCAAGGCCGGAAAAATAGACTGGTGCAGCCTGGAGAGATGAGTGAGGCCGAAGGGAGGAACCTGGGCTACAACCTACTCAACATAATATTTGCATATTCATGTTTCATGTTATATTTTTATGTTACGGGGCCAGGGAAAAGCAGACAGACCGCCTGCTGCACACACGAGGGATAGATCATATGACCCCGGGTCCTGTATTAGATTGTAACTGTCAGGGGAATAAACTTTTGAGATTTGAACTGATTGAATCCAGTCGTCATTTTGATAGAACACGCCTAACAATTGGTGAGCCCGACGTGATCAAAACTGACGCCGTAACAACTGCGCGAGGGGAGTAGGACTCCGCGCGCCTCCGCTTGGACGGGACTTCTCTCCAAGGGCCCGTCAACTCTGAAAGGTGAGCAGAAAGCCTGTTGTGATAAAGAACCGAATTTCTGCTATTGGACATATCAAAATTAAGGAGAGAGGTGCTGCCCAGTGGAGGTGAACATGTATTAAAGGCGCTATTATCGTATAAGAGCGGTCCAGACAAGGTGAGCATATCTATATTTTTCTCTTTTAAAGGTACTAATATCATAACAAGAGCAGACCCGGGGTCATATGATGTGGTGAACTTGTGTGATGTGGTGTTGTGTTGTGTTGTGTTGAAGGTTTTTATCTGATAGAGGACATGTTGAGATTTAGATCTTATGTGTTGCTCAACTTGGTGAACTTGGTGTGTTTTAGATTGTTATGCAATTGAGAGTTTTGCCCTGCCTGGTGTAAAATATGAGACCTAAGTATTTCTGTGCAGCGACCTGAAAGTGTTTGTGTGCTTATGTGCTAATATTGTATATGTTTAAATTAGATACAGTACTGAGCTGAACTCTATAGGTAGGCGGCCACCTCGTGTGGTACGCTGAAAGGAAGGCCACCCGGCGCGGTGAGCTGGATTTTAAAGGTAGGCTACCCGGCGTGGTGAGCTGAATAGATTAGGTAGGCGACCCGGCGTGGTGCGCTGAAATTAGATAGGCTACCCGGCGTGGTGAGCAAAATAGATTAGGTAGGCGACCCGGCGTGGTGCGCTGAAATTAGATAGGCTACCCGGCGTGGTGAGCAAAATAGATTAGGTAGGCTACCCGGCGTGGTGCGCTGAAATTAGATAGGCTACCCGGCGTGGTGAGCTGAATAGATTAGATAGGCGACCCGGCGTGGTGCGCTGAACGTGTGTGTGTGTGTGTTTATGTGATAAGATAAATTGTGCCCGGAGACGTATAGTCTTTTGAGAAACCAGTAAATTGTGCCGCTCCCCGACAAGGTGAGCTGATTGTGTTTAACATTTTTTGGGTGATAAAGTGAGTTATACCAGGCAGGTGCAATAGTCTAAAGTGGAGTTTTCTTATAATTGTGTAGGTTTAGGGTCACCAAGTTGAAATAATACAGTACAACATGGACGGATAGTGTGCATTCTGACTAGACATTTGGACTGTGGGGGCTTGGGGCCCTGGGCCTGGGACCCACTCAGCTGTGCAATATTTGGATAAACTGGCAGGGACAGAACTTCTTCTTCACTGTGGGTGGCTTGGGTCTCTGACTTCTCCTTTTTAGCCTTTACCGCATGGAGTATTGGCTGGAGCAGAAACCACATAGGCTGCATTTGGGGGAGGAGAAAATAAAGATGAAAACCTGGGGTCTAGAAGTGTCGAGTCTTTAAAACTGAAATCACACATGTCCCGCTGGAACCCCCACCCCGCACAGACGTCTTGGCCTCTGCGTTGGGTGGACAAGGTCAAATCTGGTGGGACCTCTGTGTGGTGAAAGGTTTGGATCCATACATTATGTTTACACTAACATTTTCATTCCCAATAGTCCAAATTACAGGTGTGTAAATCAGACTTAGAGACGGATAGAATTGACAATGTACAAATATAATTGTACTGCTACTATGACAAAAGAAACATGGACTGACAGACTTGTATTAGACATAGTAAAGTGACAGGAAAGTCTTGTAAAGTAATGGGAAAGTTCTTAAACTGAGCAAGACAGTGTTTAAAGAGTGGGAGAGTTTTTAAAGGGTGCAAACGAGTTGCAGATTGGAGGCATCCTAGGACAAGATATTATTATACTAAAATATTGTTGTACTATTAGATTACATCATAATATAATTCAGTCTAAAATATGAGGGATTTGTGTAATAACTATCAGTGCTGCTTGTGACTACATTAAAGCTGCAGTTCAGAAAATCTGTAACTATCTCTATCGAGCTAAAGAACGAAATGTGGACACAGAACAAATGAACAGACATAGTTATAAAATACAATCTGAACTCATGATCAAAAATGTCAAACAAAATTGTACCAATGATAAATGATGAATAAATACACTTTATCCCATATTGGTGCCTCTGTGAGTGGTTTAAAATGAAAGCAATTTACCAAATAATGATCCCAGCAATATAATTAAACTTGAGTTTAACCACACCTACATGATACAAGACCAGTGGTTAAAGTGCCACAGTTGATGATGTTTGTACAATGCAAAGAAGGAGCAGTATGTTTTAAACTCATCTGACAGTAAAGATATATTTTAGCATTCAAATAAACGTTAGAAGAATTTTTGTTTAATTAGATCATGCTTAAATTTAAGTAAATAATTCAAACCATGTCTTTATAATTATTTAAAATTCCTCACTCTAACTTTAGGATATTGTAATATAGATACAGATTTCTTATGTAAACTGTTTACACATTTTTTCAGGTGAGAATGAACAACTTGTCTATGCAAGATAAATAGATTTTAGTTTTGACTGAAGTGGATTTGGGATGGGTCTTTGGCCTGTTGTGTCTGGGTGGGCGTGGTCTGAGTGCAGTGGCTCTCTGGGTGCATCGCTCCAGCTCTGAACTGGAAGGTCACATGACCTGGACTGGCTCTGCTCTGCTGTTGTCTAAAGACTGTCTAAACATGGCTGCTGCGTCACTGAGAAACATGAACTGAACTAAAACCAAAGAAAGTCCTGATGGCTCTGAAACTCATCTGTGGACTGGGCTCCTCCACTACTGGTCACATGACAAATGAATGAACTGAATCAAAAGCTTCAAGTGCTCTGCTGCTCCTCTAAAGGCACCATAGAACTGTCTCTGCTGCTGCGTTTGGGCTGTGTTTACCTGGGCACTCATGACTGGAGCCTGTTCTCGGATCCACACAGTCAAAGATTTTGTTTTTTAACTTAATTTCAAAATTTAGAAGTGTATTCATTTATTTGAAATAGTTTTCCTCCATTCCTGAAAATAATCATATATCAATATAACATTATTTAGGCTGTTTCTTTTCATTGTACATCAGCGCTGTCAAACTGGGGCTGCTACCTAATGCATATGCAACGTATTTGAAATGGCATTTAGAATGGCCACAATTAACAAAATTAGAAACCAAAGTTTTTAGACAGTAGAATTTCCAATGCGGAGAGAAATATGTAGCTTTATTATGTGTGAAATCTGAGACCGCTGGGGTCTGAAAGGCTTTAAATAGTTTGGTGTAAATGTTTAGTTCATATACTATGATACTTTATATTAGATCAAAATGTTAATGCTCCTGAATGTGTTTGAACTTTGTATTTTAAACTGAATTATATTATCAGAACATAAAACAGTGGCTTTTTAATGCTCGCAAAACAATTGAGCTAACAACAACAACTAAATAGGGTAGTCACAATAAAGCCATTTCAATACATCTGACATATGAAAACAAAATGTTCAGCAGTATGAATGTGTCTAAATTTAAAGATAATTAAACACTAGGAAAAAATCTGAAAGAAATAAGTCCCATTTAAATCTTAATCAAAACCTGGTTTTAAATAATGTTAAGTATTTACAAATAGAATAAATTATTGCTGTGAATGAATGTTTGAATTATATGAATGTTGATCAAATAAAATAAAGTTGTTAAAAAGGGGGAGGTTGCAGGTTATATAACTTAAGGCTAAACTGGACGAGGAGGTTGCAGTTGATATAATATACAGCTAAACTGGACAACATTAAACTGGACAACATTAACAAAGGACAGTTATGGTTTAGGCAGTAATTATGGCATCTTATACACACTGATGCCTCTCAATAGGCACAGAAGGGATTTACCACCAGCACTGTACAAACAACTGAACATTCAATAGAACTGATAGACACTGGCAGGTTATTGACTCGAGCTCAGTATTTGGACTGGCACAGATATGACAAATATGTACCAAATATGTAACCAACAGGACAAATAAGTGTCACAATAGACCACCTGACAATTGACAGACTGTTACATATGGCTATATTTTATAGAGGGGGGCCTCATCACTTGAGCAAATGGGGAAATAAAACATGAACTTTACCAGAATGACATGGTTGGATGCTTTGCCATTAGCGCTGATGGCAACGTGATCCACAGCCAGCATTCTTGATTTCTCTTTACATGAGATCTTAATTAGGAAAAGGATGGACACTCCTCTCCAACTTGAAACAAGTGTCCTTAAAAATCTTCAAATTCATAAGGTCTTGATTACAAAGCACTGACTAACTTAAGTCTATAGTTCTCTCCCAATAGGTCCAGAGTCTCTGAGAACCCCCTGGTGGCTGGTAATGGTAAACTAACCTAAATTGGATAAAAACAGCTTAGAATGTATCTGACCTGAAGCCTATTCTGTGAACCATGAGGATACTCTTCTGTGATCAAGGTCATGATTAATCATTATATTCCTACTCATGGCTTTCCAGCTCTGATTAGGTCTGATAATGGTACACATTTCCACAACCATGCTCTTCAAATGGTTGAAAAAATGTTTGGTCTGTGTCATAAATTTGGTTCTGTGTATCATCCTGAAAGTTCAGGACATGCTGAACGCATGAATCGCAATCTAAAAGACAAATTGGCTAAGATCTGTTCTACTTCAGGGCTTAATTGGCTCCACGCCCTACCCCTGGCTCTTCTGGCAGTGAGATAGTCTATTAACAAAGTTACTGGTTTCTCTCCTTATGACTTGCTCACTGGACGTTTGATGCCAGGGCCAGGGGCTACATTGGTACCACAGGAAGAGGAGCCCCTTCCAAATCTCCAGTACAAGCCATACTGGAATCAATTGCGGAATCTGTTATCTAGTTTTTTCTTCTCAGGTGTCGGAAGAACGGCTGGAGGTGTCCACCAAGGAGGCTGCTCTGCCTCCACCCTCTGAGGTCTATCTGAAAGTTCTGTCTCATAAGTGGTCTGAACCATGCTGGACTGGCCCATACAGAGTGACTGCTCACACCGACAGGGCTGTCCGGTTGGAAGGCAAAGGTCATAAGTGATTTCATCTAACACAGACCAGACCGGTGGACCCTTGAATTTTTGGTGTTTGTTTGTTTGTTCTCTTTTTACATATTTCCATAGGTGTATTTTGTATGCTCCGGTGACGTTCAACGGTTTTAGTGTGTGGTGTTAGGTGTTAGGCTTTGGTCTCTCCTCCCTGTACATGGTTTGGTCATACGTCCTGGCGGAAGGTTAAGTACACTCACACACACGCACAGCTATTTTAGATTGCATGGAGCTCCCCCTGAGCAAAAGGGGGAAATGGGGAATTGTAGTGATATTGATTGTGGGTGTGCTGGTTGCCTTCGCCATCCTTCTCTGGGAAGCAAATCAAAAACATGTACAAACCAATGTGGAAAAGATTTTGCTAAAACTTGACCCACGGTCAATCTCAGAATGTGATAAGTATGTCAAAATGACCATACAGGACACCAAGGGGTCATCCAGTACATTCCAATTTGATTTATCTTCCGCTGTTTATTGCAAGACTCCAAATGCCCTGTTAAAAAAGGGGTTGTCCCCCCAGTGTTAACTATACAAAGTGACCAACTTTACAGATTGTATTGTGTGCTCATCGGCCAGACCGACTCTGAAGACCCACCCTGCGCCAATTCACCTAGACGATCGTCATGGGTATGATTGTATGTTGAACCTATTTGACAGTAATAACACTAAAGAGAATGAAATATGTATTGACTTGTCCAAATTATACCCTCTCCAGAAAAAGCCTGTGCAGCCCCCGATGTTCACTCCAGTATGAGCTAATCATATCTGTTTCAATTCTACTAAAGGCGATCATGAATCTTTGCAGTGGGGAGAGCTTCCAGAAGACTGGTGTGAACACGTGGTGCAGCTGCCAAATCCAGTGCCCTACACTAGGATACGGGGAGATCTATATTGGCTGTGCGGAGACATGCAATTGAGGTACAAGTTGAAGACAAAATTTACGGGCATTGGTGCTATGGTGCGGCTAATTATGCCCATCACCCTCTGGGGACACCTTAATAAGACTCTACCCCACCCTCAGAGGGCTAAACGTTCAGTAATGCCAGAACTCCTGGACCACAACAACCCCACTTATATTGATGCTATTGGCATTCCTAGAGGGGTCCCGGACGAATATAAATTGGCGGACCAAATAGCGGCTGGTTTTGAAAATATACCTCTAATTGCTGCAATTTTCCCAATCACCCCAAACAAAAATGTGGACCCCATCAATTATATTTACTATAATTTGCTTAGGCTTAGTTTAGTAACTTAACAAGGGAGGTTAGTAGAAGGTTTGGCCGATCAGCTCCACCCAACATCATTGGTAGCCTTTCAAAACAGAATGGCCCTAGACATGCTCCTCACAGAGAAAGGCGGGGTTTGTCATATTTTTAATGATCAATGTTGTACCTTTATTCCTAATAACACAGCTCCTGATGGGTCAGTGTCTAAGGCTCTGGAAGGACTGCGCATGTTGTCTAGGGACATGCACAACGCGGCTGGAGTAGACAACCCGATGAATACGTGGCTAAATAATGTATTGGGTAAATGGAAAGGTCTGGTTGTCTCATTGGTTACTTCATTGGTCGCCGTGCTTGTTATATTTGCACGGGTGAGATGCTGTTGTGTGCCTTGCATTCGTGCCCTGCGTCTTAAGGTCATTAACACTGCAGTTCGTCCGGACCAGAGGGGACAGTATCCTTTGTTGAGTATGGAGGATGATGGAGGGGACCAGCTGCCACGTGATGTTACCTTGCTCTGGGATGTGACCTCTTAGAAGAGGTCAAAAGGGGGAAATGAAGGGTATGTCAAGTAATAAAGCTTTTAAGTTGCATTACAAATACATATATCAAAAATATGGAATGCATATTGATTGAATAAAGTTTCTTAGGGCCATCACATATACATATATATCTTTTGATACTGAAATCATATAAGTTTTGAATATTATTATGTAATCACCATTTTTATACTGAATTTATATATTCTTTGAATGTTGTATCTTTTTGGAGGTTGTCTAACAAGCACCATACTAAAAGTGAACCCCATCTAAACTAGGTCAAAGGTAAAACGTGAATTATGGGAGATAGTTGGTCCCTTGCAGAAACTCCTTTAACTGAGTTAAGGCAACATTGTAGGAGGTGAATCATGTCGCCTGACAGCCACGATGTTTATACTAGAGTGGAGCATCTTGTGATAATACTGAAACTATGCTAAAAGCAATATTGTGTGATATGAATTGGGGAAGGCTATTGGGGTCTGTAGACGCTCCTTTACAGGGTGGTCGGATGAGACTCAAGGCCGGAAAAATAGACTGGTGCAGCCTGGAGAGATGAGTGAGGCCGAAGGGAGGAACCTGGGCTACAACCTACTCAACATAATATTTGCATATTCATGTTTCATGTTATATTTTTATGTTACGGGGCCAGGGAAAAGCAGACAGACCGCCTGCTTCACACACGAGGGATAGATCATATGACCCCGGGTCCTGTATTAGATTGTAACTGTCAGGGGAATAAACTTTTGAGATTTGAACTGATTGAATCCAGTTGTCATTTTGATAGAACACGTCTAACACTCACTACAGCCTTAGAGCTAAAGTACCTCATGTTTTTCACCATAATGTACATTTAGATTCTATTTTCTTTGAGGCTGGGTTAATGATAGATTGGCACACTGGGACTGTATAAAGTTTCACTTTTGTTTTTGATACTTTGAGTCTCTCCTTTCTTTGTTCTCTGTACTAAGTCCCTCCCCCTTATTTATTTATTTATTTATTTATATATTTATTTGACAGGGACAATGCAATCTGACATAGTTACAACATGAACATTGCAGCTGATGTGATGCATATAGAGTTTATAGCAAAAGCTAATTCTCAACTCCCGTCCCTGGTTGGGCTTCTCCACAATTCACCAATATGCAAAATATATTAAAACACCTGCCCCTTAAAATAGATACATCAGTGCCCAAAAATACATTCAATACTCACACGTTCTCTCTCTCTCGGTCATACTGCCTATTTACAAGTGGGTACAGTTTTGACTCATTTTCAGCCAGTTCTTAACCCTAGAGGTGAACATTTTCAACTCAGAAATGTTTTTTATTTCAGTGGGCAGTGAGTTCCACAGTTTGCAGCTCTGATATGAAAAGGCAGACTGTCCAAAAGAGGTTCTGCGTTGTGGGATTGTACAGTTCTTGTTTATGGTGCCTCTTGTCACTCTGGTGCTGTTTAATCTTTGTATAAATGTACTGAGTGGTTCTGGGGCCAAGTTATAAATACACTTAAAACATAATTTAAGAAAACATAAACTAGTAAAACTTTCAAAACTTAATAGATTATATTTTTTAAGGATGTGACAATGATGAAAACGGATTGGCTTTCGATCCATAATTTTGATTGCTTGGTTGTACAAAGAACCAATGCGCTTTGTGGCTGAGGGAGCTGCCTGGGCCCATGCTGTCATGCAGTAGGAGATATGGGAGAAAATCATACCATGCATGTACAGCAGGGCTGCCTGATTTGGAATATATTGCCTTATCAATTTAAAACAATTTAGATTTCTTTGTATTGTTTTGGCTATACTCTTAACATGCTTATCAAATTTTAGTTGGGGGTCTAAGACCAACCCAAGATATTTCAAATCGTTAACTACTTGTATTTTATCATTTTGTAAATTTATTTGAAATCTTTGGTCTACATTTATTTTTTTAATAGAAAAACACATAGAAGCAGTTTTTGCAAAATTTAGAGTCAGCTTATTTTGAGTTAGCCACTGACTAACCTCAGCCATGCATGCGGACAAAACATCCGCCGCCTGCTCTGGTGTCTTGGCGGGTGCATAAAAAACTGCGTCATCCGCATAAAGTTGACAGCGGACACCTGGGCAGATCAAAGGCAAGTCATTTATGAAAAGACTAAACAGCAATGGTCCCAATATGGAGCCCTGAGGTATGCCCATGCGAATATTTGCGAATGAAGATTTATTTTCGGCCACTTTAACACACTGTTTCCTATCCTGAAGGTAAGAGGCAAACCAACAAATTGCCTCGGGCGATATTGAATGATGTCATTTTTGATAAAAGCAAACTGTGATTAATGGTTTCGAAGGCTTTTTTTGAGATCGAGAAACACAGCTCCTACGACCTCACCTCTATCGAGGGACTTTTTTATATTTTCAATAAAACAGCAGTTTGCTATTTCGGTTGAATACCCTGCTCTGAAACCAAACTGCTGCGAGCTGAGGAGCTGATTAGCCTCCAAGTAGTCAGTAAGTTGTGCTGCTACAATTTTTTCGATTACTTTGGACAGTATAGGTAAAATTGATATTGGCCGGTAATTGGACATAGAATCTGGGCTTCCTGCTTTAAAAATTGGCACAATCACTGCTTTTTTCCAACCTAAGGGAAATTTTGATTTTTTTTATGGACAAATTGACTAGATGTGTCAAAGGTTTAACTAATACATTACTGTAGCGCTTGAGAAAACAGCTATTTAGATTATATGCATCATTTGATTTAGAATTTTGTAACTTTTTTATTATCCATGTGACTTCTTTCTCATTCACTTCTTCAATGCAAAAATAATTCTCAGGGTGCGTTAAAGGTGGTATATTCACATAATCAGTATTCTCAAAACATTGTGCCAATTCTTCAATTGACTGGACAAAATGAGTATTAAGGCTGTCAGCCATAGTGGCACCGTTATTAGTAGTTTTACCATTTATGGTGAGTTCACTAATTCTTTTAGGTTTGAATGCTTTGTTTGTCAAAGTATTTAAGTGTTTCCAAAGATAATTTGGAAACACTTAAATAGAGCACTTAATTCAGAGCACAATCACAACACAATCATCTGCATCCCACTCATGAAACTACTGCACATCACATCAAGTTTGTCAAGTTGCTGTGTACAGTTTTGTATCATGTTTTGTATTTTTTATTTTTTGGCATGGGTGATGTAGGCTTGTGGGCGGAGCCTTGTACACTCTCATACTGCTAACTGTAATATACAGTATAACATATATTTTATCCTTTTATATTTTATCCTTTTATCCGTGTTCCATGCTCGGGTCCTGGGAGCTGTGTAAAACTTAAAAAAAAAAAATACAATGATTTGCAAATCCTTTTCAGCTTATACAGAACTGAATAAACTACAAAGACATGATCTTTAATGTTCAAACTGAACTGATTTGGCCAAACTCACATTTTGTTGACCATCCCCCTTTTTTTTGCCACCATCAGAAACCCTGACCCTAAGTACATGCCCTGCACTTACTTACCTTCTCTAATTTTCTTAATCTGTGATATGCGTAGAATTTGACACCTTCGCATTGTCATTTTGGTAAAAAATAAGAAAAAACATCACTGATATGATGTGGTGTATGTGTGCAGCTATCCATAGGGGGCACCGACAGCTTTGGTGTGATGACGTTTACAGCGATGTCAGCTCCCATTGGACACCGCAGTTTTCTAACGCAGAAAATGTATGAAGTTGTTTATGTTTTAAATCAATATTGCAATTTAAAATGTCCAAATTACAACATTATGATCCATGAAGTAATTTAACAAAAAGATTATACTCAATTTAACAAAAAAAATGAAACTCATAATGTGCTTTAATAAAAAGATGACACTCAATCGACCAGGGCCTGCTCATAAACACTGTACAGCACATGTCACTTCTCACATGCTCATTCACGCATAATCGTTTTGCTGTTTTAATTGATATGTAACACCACAATACAAGAGTTAAAAGTTAAGTTAAAGTTAAATCTGTCACTGGACAAAAAGTTGTATGAGTGAAAACTGATCGTCCAAGCCACAGCTTCAGTTCCGGTCAGATACTGCTGGACACTGCCTTATATCTGTGTGAACAAGCGACTTTTGCTGTTTTACTGTGACTGAAGGATTACACAGATGTGTAACAGCACACTGTGTCCAGCAGAGGTCACCATAGACACACACGAATATTATACACACACTCACGTATTATACACACACACACACACACACACACACACCCACACACACACACACATATTATACAGACACATACATACACACCCCAACAAACACATTACACACACACACATAAACACACACACACATACACACATTAAACACACAATATACACAAACACACACGCACACATTATACACACACACTCTGTGAATGGCCTTAATTGTGAATAATAATAATAATAATAATAATAATAATAATAATAATAATAATAATAATAATAATAATAATAATAATAATAATAATAATAATGTTTGTATTGCTTGTGTCTTTTCCACTGATAAATATGTTCACTGACCTGAGATGGGACGTCCTGTTTGAGAAGAACAGGAAAATATGTTAAGTCAAAGAGAACCAGGGAAATGAACATAGAAACACAGGAATGTCTTCAAAATAAAAGTACAAAGAGAAGGAGGCGCAGAGACAGAGGAGCAGAGATAGGGGAGCAGAGCCAGAAGAGCAGAGCCAGAGGAGCAGAGCCAGAGGAGCAGAGCCAGAGGAGCAGAGCCAGAGGAGCAGAGCCAGAGGAGCAGAGCCAGAGGAGCAAGAGGAGCAGAGACAGAGGAGCGGACACAGAGGAGCTGAGTCAGAGGAGCAGAGACAGAGGAGAAGACTCAGAGGAGCAGAGAGAGGAGAAGAGACAGAGGAGCAGAGCACTCTTTTGAAAATCTCCTCAGGAAATGTGACTGTCCTCGTGCGCGCTGACGTCGCTGCAGATGTAAAACAGTTGTGCGGCGCGACGCTGCTGCATATCCTTTACGCACGAGCATTACGCACGAGTGGAGACGGACCGTTTCAGAGCCCAGACCTTCTACTTGTACCACTGTTTATCATTTCTCTCACTGCTGGACCTGTGCGTTTGGGGTTATTTGCGTTTTTGTTGTTGTTTTTTGTATTTATTTATTTTTTTTTTACAGTTGTCCGTTTCCTCCTGTAGGCTCGTTGCAGGTGCAGTAAAGCTGTACATCTATTTTCGTCCTGTTGATGTTTGAAGACATTTTGATCACTTCGTTCAGTCATTTGAGCAAATGTTCAACATGAAGCGCATTTCCGTGCAGCGGTGTTGAACAGAGCTGAGAGCAGTCGGTCCAGTGCGTTTAGGCTCCGCGGCTCTCGCGGTTCTCGCGGAGACACAGCGGCTCTCTCTGAGGCTCTCGCTCGGTCCCGTCTGTCGGATGTTTTTGGAGCTGAACAGGAGACGATGAACTCGGCGGAGCAGACTGTGACCTGGCTCATTTCTCTGGGAGTCCTGGACTCGCCCAAAAAGCGCGTGTCGGACCCCGAGGCTTTCCTCCAGAGTGCGGTGCGGGACGGAGCGGTGCTGTGCCGGCTGCTGGAGCGACTGAGACCCGGGAGCGTGGACAAGGTGACTCCCAGAGCTTTTATTCATATAGACAGACAAGTTGGGGTTCACTGAGGTAGAAATAAATGTATGTATGTATGTATGTATGTATGTATGTATGTATGTATGTATGTATGTATTTATGTATTTATTTATTTATTTATTTATTTAAAGTCTATTAGTCTAATTTGCTGAAACTGGAGAAGCACCAGATCTCCATAAAATTATTACAAAATGTCACATGTTATGATTTAGTCCAGATATATTCTGATATTCTAGATTTAGAACTAATGTTAAATGTTCCTGGGATCTGCTGATCTCTGGTGCAGCAAGTCGTATTTGGAAAACAGGGAGTACTTTGTTGAAATTGGAAAATGTGTCTCAGATAAAATGTCCCTCACCTGTGGGGTGCTACAGGGGTCAATCCTGGGACCACTGTTGTTCAATCTCTACATGCTGCCGTTAGGCCAGTTAATACACAGCAATAACATGTCCTACCACAACTCTGCAGATGACACTCAGATCTATGTCTCACTGGCAGCAGGTGAATATGGACCAGTTGATTCACTCTGCCAAAACAACTTTCTCCAGCTAAACTCAGACAAAAATCAAGTCATCATCTTTGGCCATAGAAACATAGAGAAAGTGTCAGCAGTCACCTTCAGTCTCTCTCTCTCTAAAACCTTCAAATCAGGATAGAAATCTAGGGATGATCATGGGTTCAGACTTGAACTTTAACAGCCACATCAAATCAATAACATCTGCAGCTTTTTACCATCTAAAACATGTCAAAAATCAAAGGTAAACTGTCAAAACCAGACTTATAGAGACTTATCCTGCATTTGTCTCCAGTAGGTTAGACTACTGTAATGTCCTGTTCACTGGCCTCTCCAAATGAGCCTTAAGACAGCTGCAGTACATCCAGAACACTGCTGTTTGGGTCCTGACTAGAACCAGGAAGTACTTCACATGTGTCCTTTGCTCACATCTCTGCATTGGCTCCTGTGGCTCAGGGAATAAACTTTAAAGCAGCTCTGCTTGTGAACAAGTCTCTTCTTGTCCTAGCACCAAAGAACATATCCCACATGTTAGAGCCACATGAACCATCTCACACTCTGAGGACTTCAGAGTCCTGCTGGTGCCCAGAGTCAGGACTAAACATGGGGAATCCATGTTTGCTTTCCCTGCAGCATCTTACACCCTACAGTTATGTGCTGGATTGTCTCAGGGGCCTCTTTGCACAGCCTATGCCTTGGGTCTGGTGTGGTAGATCTGGGCCTCTATCGCTCTGGTGCTCAAGGCCTGCTGTGCAGCCAAGATGAGCCTCTGTCCTTCAGACCAGCTCTCTCTAGCCATTGTTAGGATTTCTTGATGACAGCCACTACAGTTATGTTCCGGTGGTACATCCCATGCAGGGGCTTGTCCTTCCATGATGGTACCTCCAGCACCTCTTCCTCTGCGCTCCACTGTCTGAGACATTTGCTGAGCACGTCATCTGTTGGGGCCTTGTCCTTGATGTACTTATGGATCTTGGATGTTTTATCCTGGACTATGGCTCTCACACTCTCTAGTCCTCAGCCTCCTTCCTTACGGCTCAGAGTGCTGGATTTGGGATGGAACCCTCCATGCATGGTCAGGAGCTTTTGGGTCTTAACATCTGTGGTCTGTATCTCCTCCTTTGGCTTATGATTACTGCTGGGTATCTGATTACTGGCAGGGCATAGCTGTTTATTGCCTGGGTCTTGTTCTTGCCATTGAGCTAACTCCTTAGGACTTGCCTTACTCGTCTGAGGTATTTGGCCGTGGCTGCTTTGCTTGTTTCCTCTTCAAGGTTGCTATTTGCTTGTGTGATACCAAGGTACTTGTAACTGTCCTCAATATCTGCTATTGTTCCTTCTGAGAGTGAGACCCCTTCTGTGAGGACTATCTTCCCTCTCTTTGTCACCATCTGCCTACACTTCTCAAGCCCGAATGGCATTCCAATGTCTGTGCTGTAGATCCTGGTTTTAGGCCTGATTTAATTCTGGTTTAATCTTCCTTTTGCTCCCAGTTTAGTCCTGCTTTAGTCCTGGTTTAGACCTGGCATAGTCCTGGTTTACTACTGGTTTAGTCCTTCTTTAGTCCCGATTTAGACCTAGTTTAGTCCTGGTTCAGAGCTGGTTCAGTCCTGGTTTAGTACTGGTTTAGTTTTGGTTTCGTCATGGTTTCATCCTGGTTTAGTCCTGCTTTAGTTCTAGTCTTTGCATAGGTCTTATTTGAATCACATTTGAATCTCTTTCATTAAACGGGCTTTGTTCAGTGGAAACGTCATATCCTTAAACGATCTTCTCATGTTAGAAAGAACCTCAAACACACCTGTCCATGATCAGGAGCTGACACGACCTTTCACAATAAGAGCTGAGACGACCTTTCACAATAAGAGCTGATCCAGGACCTAGTAGTACTGTAGACTACTTACGAAAAAAAATGTTGATATCTGTACTTTTTACTTTTACTGTAGTACATTTGAGAGCAGTATGTGTACTTTTTACTTTTACTGTTTCATCATTTTTCACTCCACTTTAATTTGTTGAGATAATTTTAACATCTTAAGTTAATTTATTAAGAACATTTATTTTGAAAGCCCAGGCCGGAACCTCCTCGACTTAATGACATCACTGTGATGATAATAAGACAAGTGGCAAGTGCAAAATTAAAGCCGCAAACGGCATCAAACAGCCCTCGCGGACCGTGCTTCGCACTCGGCCGACCCGGCACTCCCCACAGGAGGTGCTAACGCGCCAGTTTTGTCCGTGTTATTGCAGCTTTGGGCTGTACTTGTCACTAAAGAAAGTCTACCCACAGTGTAAGGAATGATGCACAAAATGCAAAAACATGGGTTTTCCTGGCATTGCCATGGCAACACCGTGCAAAATACAAACTTGGCCCCTGGACTTTTTTGACGGGGACAACGTGGAGAATCATTGTACCAAATTTCACATTCCTCAATGAAGCGAATAAGTCGTTATAAGACTTTGAAATGTACGAAAATTTGGACATTTTCCCATTAGGATAACATGGGCTCTTTCGCGCATCGCCATGGCAACCCAGTGAAAAAAATGACAAGGGTCCCATTGACTTTTTTGATCAGGATGACATGAAGAGTCATGGTGCTAAATTTCACATTATTCCATGAAACTAATATTTTTCCCATAAATGGGAAAAATTGGGAGGTTTCTCATTAGGATAACATTGACAGTTTGGCGCATCGCCATGGCGACACGGTGCAAAAACAAAAAAGACATGGGTCTGATTGACTTTATTGATTGTGATGACCCAATTTTTCTGTCAAATTTGGTAACATTTGGAAAAACAAAATTTTCAGCCTTCCATACAAATGTATTTGTTATTCTGTAGGGATCGCTGTCACGCCAAATTTCTTTCTTTCACAAACAGTAGAATTAGGCAGGAAAGTTTTACAACTGATTCGAATTTGAGCCAAATCGGACTTTGCATGCGCAAATGGGAGCAAATTTTGACTTTTGAAAATTGCAAAAATTCCGATGGAATTTTGCGGCTTTGCCACACACAAACCGTAATAGGCATCATCATAAATTGGATAACTTTTGATGGCCCACTTGTCTAGATGATGTACAGTGAATTTCAGCCCTGCCAGTGGAGCGCCTTCAGAGGAGTTGATTAAAATGCAAAGTCAGCGAAAACGCTGACTTTGCATTTTGGAATTTTCAATCCAAGATGGCCGACTTCCGGTTTGCCAGAGGGCATGGCCATAATAATATGTTTTGTTTGGCATCACTTGAAGAATGTGTGTACCGAATTTCGTGGCTCTACGCCAATATTGACGTCGGGGCGTCTCCCATTGACGCAATGTATTTTGACTTTTGCAGGGGGCGCTGTCGCGCCATTTTTTATGCCCAATGATGCAACATATTAAAAAATTAATTTTTCGCCAGGCTTCGCACTCGGCCGACCCAGCACTTCCTGTGGGTGGCACTGATGTGCCACTTGCCTCTGTTTTATTGCGGCTTTGGGCTGAACTTGTCACCAAACAAGTCAAAAGACATTGGAAGAGTTGATGCACATAATGCAGAAACATGGCTTTCCAGGCATCGCCATGGCAACACCGTGCAAAATACAAACTTGGCCCCCCCGGACTTTTTTGACGGGGACGACCTGAAGAATCACCGTGCCAGATTTTATGTTCGTCGTTGATGATAATAAGTCGTTATAAGACTTTGAAATGTACGAAAATTTGGAAATTTTCCCATTAGGATAACATGGGCTGTTTTGCGCATCGCCATGGCAACCCAGTGAAAAAAATGATATGGGTCTGATTGACTTTTTTGATCAGGATGACCCACTGGAATTTTGTGTCAAATTTGATAACATTTCGGAAAACTAAATTTTCAGCCTTCCATACAAATTTACAAATTGACTTTTGCAGGGGGCGCTGTCGCGCCATTTTTTTATGCCCAATGATGCACCACATAAAAAAATAAATTTTTCGGTAGACCTGAATTTTGGGCAAAATTTTGTGAGTTTTTGAATATGTTCGGGGGGTCAAAGAGCTCAAAGAGCAGAAGAGGAAGAAAAAAATGTGTATATATAATAATATTTTTAGCAAAAACAATATATCCGATAACATTAGAATGACATATTATATGTTTTTTGAAAGCTCTCGACTTTCCCCACGTCACCATGGGGTCAATGGCGAATGATGGGCGCTGACGGCGAATGACGGGCGCTGACGGCGAATGACGGGCGCTGACAGCAAATTATGGGCGCGTCAGCATGACGTCGGGGTCATTGACTCAATGTTGATGCTGACATGCTAGCAAGAACAAATATGCGTGTCCCATGCCGTAGGCATGGGTTGCTAGGATACAGGAGTCTGTGCATGGTGCGACGGGGCCAATTTCTCCTTAATGCAATTATCGCCCATGCATTCATCGTTGCGGAAGCAATAGGCCCTATGCCCTATATGGGCTCGGGCCTAAACAAAGCACAGTAATTACTTAATTACTTAGTAATTGTTTAAACATTGGAACCTCTTTATGGTGCAGTTTTAGCGCATTTACAGCACTGCACTTAAATTTGCACTTTCTGCGCAGTTTTTCCCGGAGCCGCGCACGGAGGCGGAGAGCCAGCGGAACATCGCAGAATTCGTGCAGGACTGCGGGGGCTTTGGTGTGGAGGTGAGTTATACCCGGCGAAAGACATTAGAGCCAGACCCGGGGAGCCAGACCAGGGGAGGCAGAGTTAAACCCGGGGCAAGAGAGGCAAACCTGGGGAGGGAGAGGCAGACCCGAGGAAAGAGAGTTAAACCCGGAAAAGAGTGCCAGATCCGGGGAAGCATCATGGAGGAGGGCTTATGCATTCGAGTGCGAGGGTTTGACTCGGAAAAGTTGCAAAAACTACATTTAAAACTGCGGAATTAATGATTTATAATCTCTCTCTCTCTCTCTCTCTCTCTCCCTATGTGTGTGTGTGTGTGGGGGGGGTGTATGTATGTATGTATGTATGTATGTATATATATATATATATATATATATATATATATATATATATATATATATATATATATATATATATATATACATACACACACACACACACACCCACACACACACACACACACACATACACTCACCTAAAGGATTATTAGGAACACCTGTTCAATTTCTCCTTAATGCAATTATCTAATCAACCAGTCACATGGCAGTTGCTTCAGTGCATTTAGGGGTGTGGTCCTGGTCAAGACAATGTCCTGAACTCCAAACTGAATGTCAGAATGGGAACGAAAGGTGATTTAAGCAATTTTGAGCGTGGCATGGTTGTTGGTGCAGACAGGCCAGTCTGAGTATTTCACAATCTGCTCAGTTACTGGGATTTTCATGCACAACCATTTCTAGGGTTTACAAAGAATGGTGTGAAAAGGGAAAAAACATCCAGTATGTGGCAGTCCTGTGGGCGAAAATGCCTTGTTGATGCTAGCGGTCAGAGGAGAATGGGCCAAGTGATTCAAGTTGATAGAAGAACAGCGTTGACAGAAATAACCACTCATTACAACCGAGGAATGCAGCAAAGCATTTGTGAAGCCACAACACACACAACCTTGAGGTGGATGGGCTACAACAGCAGAGGACCCCACCGGGTACCACTCATCTCCACTACAAATAGGAATAAGAGGCTACAATTTGCACGAGCTCACCAAAATTGGACAGTTGAAGACTGGAAAAAATCTGATGAGTCTCGATTTCTGTTGAGACATTCAAATGGTAGAGTCAGAATTTGGCGTAAACAGAATGAGAACATGGATCCATCATGCCTTGTTACCACTGTGCAGGCTGGTGGTGGTGGAGTAATGGTGTGGGGGATGTTTTCTTTGCACACTTTAGGTCCCTTAGTGCCAATTGGGCATCGTTTAAATGCCACGGGCTACCTGAACATTGTTTCAGACCATGTCCATCCCTTCATGACCACCATGTACCCATCCTCTGATGGCTACTTCCAGCAGGATAATGCACCATGTCATAAAGCTTGAATCATTTCAAATTGGTTTCTTGAACATGACAATGAGTTCACTGTACTACAATGGCCCCCACAGTCGCCAGATCTCAACCCGATAGAGCATCTTTGGGATGTGGTGGAACGGGACTTCGTGCCCTGGATGTGCATCCCACAAATCTCCATCAACTGCAAGATGCTATCCTATCAATATGGGCCAACATTTCTAAAGAATGCTTTCAGCACCTTGTTGAATCAATGCCATGAAGAATTTGGGCAGTTCTGAAGGCGAAAGGGGGTCAAACACTGTATTAGTATGGTGTTCCTAATAATCCTTCAGGTGAGTGTATATGTGTGTGTATATGTGATCATTTGTGCAAAAGTTCATTGTACAGGTTTAATTCCACTTTAGTGGTAATGTTTTAGTGTTAAGGAGAGGTCAGACATGTCACCAGTAACCATTTGTTTTAAACAAACTTAAACTTATATAAATGTATAATAATAAAATTATATAAACTATAATGATAAACTTATATAAATGTATAATGATAAACTTACATAAATGTATAGTGGTAAACTTATATAAATGTATAATGATAAACGTATAATGTAAAATTTTCCCATCTATCTATGTAGATCGATGGAGAGGTAGATGGATAGATAGATGGATAGATAGATCCAATTCAAAATTAACTTGTTCAATTTCCTACATAAATGATTCCCTCTCTCCTCCTCCTTTCCCCCCTCCTCTCCCCCTCTCCTCTCCCCCTCTCCTCTCCCCCTCTCCTCTCCCCCTTTCTCCCTCTCTTTGAACCCCCCTCCCTCTCTTTTCCTCCTCCTCCCTTCATATCTCTCTCTCCCTCTCCCATCTTCCTCCCTACCCTTCTCTCTCTCCCCTCTCCCTGTCACCCCCTCCCTTCTCTCTTTTCCTCCCTCCCTCTCTGTCATTTTCAGAGTGATGTAACAGTTTTCCGTTTGCAGACAGACCCCTCATGTCCTGTCTCGTTATAATGAGTTTGAATTTTTTCCAGCGTTCAGATCGATAAAGTCTGAGAGAGTCCGTGTTTCACAATCATTTAGTTTACTGTCATTTTATTTGATGCTAACAGAGATTTAGAATTTATTCCTAAATAATGATTGTAATAAAATACTATCCTGAAATCATGATGATAATAAAATACTATTCTGAAATCATGATGATAATAAACAACACTATTTTGAAATCATGATGGTAATAAAATATTATTCTGAAATCATGATGATAATAAAACATTATTCTGAAATCATGATGAAAATAAAATACTATTCTGAAATCATGATCATGATGATGTCGAGTTTACATGCAAATTCTATGGTGGATGTGCATCTTGGTTGTCCTGCGTTCTTGCTGTGCGAATGAAAAAGCTGAACTTTGAGCTTTTGACACGCAGTGTCATCCAATCAGAGACTACCCTTCAGTGATGCCATTATCTGTAAAAAGGAGAAAAACATCAGCCACAAACTAGCGGTAACTTAATTATGCTGGGCTCACCAGCTAGCATAAAAACTAGTCACGGACTCAGACACGTCACCGAGCTGATTGCCTCCGTTGATGGGTTTTATGTAATAAATACACTAAAGCCAGTCTCTTAACCTGGTCTGCAGCGTTCACAAAGACACAGGGAAAACAAAACATCTAAAGGCACTCGCAGACCGTAACGGACACTCTGCGTCAGAGAGGTTTGTCTTCAAAGGCGTCCAACTAGAGGCGTCCAACGCGTTTTTGACACCCAGGTGTGAACGCACCTTTATACTTCTGATACAGCTCAACATCATTATAAACAGATTCAGGAAAGACTCATTTCTATCAATGGGAGAAATGATCCCACTTTTAGTATCATTTATTTCATATTGTGTTTTTGTATTGCAAAGTATTGTTTTTAGCAATAAAGACACCTCTAATTGAAAACCAGGACTTGACCAGGTCTAAACAAGGACTTTACCAGTTCTAAACCTGGACTTAACCAGGTCTAAACAAGGACTTATGATGGATTTAGTGGAACTAAATAAGAGTAGGATGGAATAGGACTAAACTAAGACTAAACCAGGACTGAACCAGGACTAAACCAGGACTAAGTCAGGACTAAACCAAGACCAGTCTCAGCCCCATTCTTTGATGTGAATGTGTAATTTTGGAGATCATTTGGACTGGACCCAAACGGCTTTTCTGTTTGATTGAAAAGAGCAGAGAATATTATGGTGTGTTGCTGTGGGTGGAGCCTCAGGCAGTGATGTAATGCTCTCTGTAAAAGGGATCCCAATCAGACAGAAAGACACGCAGAGAGGAGCAAAATCAGGAATGAACCACATCTAAACCAGGTCTAAGCGAGTACTAAACCAGGCCTGAAACAGAATTAATCCAGGGGCTAAACTGGGTCTAAACCAGGACTAAACCAGGAT
Organism: Periophthalmus magnuspinnatus; assembly: GCF_009829125.3. Lineage (NCBI taxonomy): Eukaryota > Metazoa > Chordata > Actinopteri > Gobiiformes > Gobiidae > Periophthalmus > Periophthalmus magnuspinnatus. The sequence continues at coordinate 16,964,303 of NC_047127.1, read as the reverse complement.
TTAACCTGGACTAAACAGATGAGCTGACCCAGGACCATACAGGGACTAAATCTGGTCTAAAACATGGATTGGATTTAAGATGAAAGTAGAACCAGGACTAAGCCAGATCTAAGTCAGGACTAAACCAGGACTAAACCAGGATTAAATCAGGACTAAACCAGGATTAAACCAGAGCCAAATCTGCTCCAAGTCAGGAGTAAACTAGGACTAAATAAAAACAGGTCTGCTGGTGTCTCCATAACAGGTACGATACTAGAAATTCGGCTTTGTTTTTTTTTTTTAAAGAAAGAAGTCTTTGTGTCAGATGCCCTCCCTGTGTGTCAGATTCCCTCCCTGTGTCTCCTCAGGGTCTTTTTCTGTGTAACACTGCTAACCCTGTAGGTTAGACTCTACAAACATGTTCTGAGATGCATGAGATTCTTGGATTAGTTTAAAGTTCAGATTTCATCCTCTCAGATGTGAATGCTCCTGGACAGATTTAAAAACACATGTTCCTCCATGTTGTTTTTCCTCTTGGCTCTACTACAAGCTTCTCCTCTGCCCTTGGTCTCTCTCTGCATTTCAGATCAGTTCCTGTAATCTAGTTAAACTCACCAGGAACGCACAAGAAACACTCAAGTTATAAAACACTCAGCTTTGGATCTTAGTGGGCAAAACATCACTGCAAAAATAAAAAATGTTTATGTTAGAGAAGCCACTAAAACAGGTCAAAGCTGCATTACCCCATTCTCAAACCATCATTTAAAGTATTTAAATCTAATCATAGCTTGTATATATCTCTGCACTTATTCACCCACCAGCCGCCATTTTCCAAACAGGATGTGATCATGGGCGCGTCTGGCTCCATCGACTCTGACTCCAATTCACTTTACATTGGAAAACCGTCACCCCTCCCTCTGTAACTGCTGCTAGGCTTGTCATTTTGGTCTTAAAATGTTTGCTAGCGTCAGCTGGGTGTGATTGGGACTTGCCAAGCACCTGCTCTCTGCCAAACCAGCAATGAGGAGAGGCATTACTTTCAACACCCTCGCTCCTGATTGGCTTTTTGGTTGCACACCCAGATTTCCAAATATGGTTCCTGGTTGAAGATTAGCCACTGTAACTCCTAGCCTTGATGAGCTTCATTTGGCTGGAGTCGAATGCTATGGATAACATCACACGCAGTCCACCACTTTATACAGGCTGTGGATCTAACTCTAGCTTTCACGTTAGCGTGTAGCTGCATCTGTATGCTTTATGCATAGATCTGTGGCTGTTTGGCTAGCAGCCGCACATGTCTGAGCCTCCATGGCTGTGCAGGCCTCCTGTATCATCTTTAATGCAGTGTTTATGCAGCCGACCTTCAGCACCCTGTTGTCATATTAGTCATACAGCAAACTGTGTGGTCAGAGCTGTATGTCACACACACATCTGTATGTCACATTCACATCTGTTTGTCACCCACACATCTGTATGTCACACTCACATCTGTTTGTCACCTACACATCTGTATGTCACACACACATCTGTATGTCACACACACATCTGTTTGTCACCCACACATCTGTATGTCACACACACACACGTCTGTATGCCACACACACATCTGTATGCCACACACACATCTGTATGTCACACACACATCTGTATGTCACACACACATCTGTATGTCACACACACATCTGTTTGCCACCCACACATCTGTATGTCACACACACATCTGTATGTCACACACACATCTGTATGTCTCACACACACAGTGTTGGGAATAACGGAGTTAAACTATAACGGCGTTACTAACTGCGTTTTTTTTTTCTCTAACAGAGTAATCTAACTAATTACTTTTTCCAGCGCCCTAACGCCGTTACCGTTGCTGACAATAATGTGGCGCGTAACTATTAATTCAGTTCACTCTGCTCTTCATCAGAGCAGTCCCTCAGCCAAGGAGCTGCAACACTGTTGTGTTTCTTTGGTGAAAGAGGTGAGATAATAAGCTTGTTTGAGATGTGCAAGGTGGGCGCAGATATGATCACCATCGATCGGTGTAAGTGCTAATAGGGATTGTGTAAATCTTTTAATGAATGTACAAGAGTTGGATAAAGTTCAGTTTATGTTGAAATAAGAGTGATTAATATTTGAATACTGGACAGAGAATTACAGTGTATGGCCAGAGAAGGCTTAAAGGTTTTGTATTATTTTTTTACAGGTTTACATTTGAATGCCTTAGTTTTGCAATACATGGTAATGAATCTTTTCAGTATGATACTGAAGGCACGTTATTGTTATTGTTTATTTTAATGAAGAAAATCCTTGAAGTACAGTTGTCTGAAATTGTGTGACGTGTTGATTTATTTGCACTACAAATGAAATTTTTGATACATTCTATAATTTACAAATGCAAAATAATTGCAATCTGTGAAAGTGAAATAAATGTTAAAGGTTCACATCTGTTGTGTTTTTATTGTTTTAACATAGTAAGTAACGGCATAGTTACTTTGCCTAGTAACTAGTTACTTCTCCCAATAAGTAGCTGAGTTGCTAACTCAGTTACTTTTTGGGAGAAGTAACTTGTAACTATAACTAATTACATTTTTGAAGTAAGATGACCAACACTGCTCACACATCTGTATGTCACTCACACATCTGTATGTCACACACACATCTGTATGTCACTCACACATCTGTATGTCACACACACATCTGTATGTCACCCACACATATGTATGTCACACACACATCTGTACGTCTCACACACACACACACACACACATCTGTATGTCACACACACATCTGTATGTCACACACACATCTGTATGTCACTCACACATCTATATGTCACACACATCTGTATGTCACACACACATCTGTATGTCACTCACACATCTGTATGTCACACACACATCTGTATGTCACACACACACACATCTGTATGTCACACTCACACATCTGTATGCCACACACACACATCTGTATGTCACACACACATCTGTATGTCACACACACACATCTGTATGTCTCACACACATCTGTATGTCACACACACATCTGTATGTCACACACTTCAATTCAGTTCAATTCAATTCATTTTATTTTTGTAACGCCCAAAATCACAACAACAGTTGTCTCGAAGGGCGTTCATGTTTTGGTTGATGGGGGAAACCGGAGTACCCAGAGGAAACCCATCCAGACACGGGGAGAAACATGCAAAATTCCACACAGAAAGGCCTGGGTGACCCAGGGATCGAACCAAACCTTCTTGCTGTGAGGCATGAGTGTTGCCACTCAGCCACCATGCTGCCTACACACAAAAACACACATCTATATGTCACACTCACATCTGTATGTCACACGCACATCTATATGTCACACACATCTGTATTTCACACACATATCGGTATGTCACACACACACATCGGTATGTCTCACACACACATGTGTATGTCACACACACACATCTGTATGTCACACACACACATCTGTATGTCACACACACACATCTGTATGTCACACACACACATCTGTATGCAGCATTAACAGGTAGAGTTTATGTTTAACAGGTAGAGTTTTTGTTTTGTGAAGTGTCTGTGGAGTTTGTGTTGCAGAGGATTAAAGAGGCTCAGACTTTGGTATAATCCTTCTCCAGACTCCACCATATAGCAATTCTCTTTACTGACTCCAGGGGAACCCTTTTAAACCCTTCATACTTTATAACATTAAAATGCCTCTTTTCTGTTTGTGTTTCAGCCGTTCGAGCCTAGTGACCTCCTGCTCAACTTTCCCAGAGTCCTCAACTGTTTGGTCACTCTCAACAAGGCCACAGAAGGTACACACTGCCACACCACAACTCTGCCCCCCACTGGTGCCCATCTGCAAGTGTAACTCACAAAGCTCCTCTGCATTTTTAAAGATTCATTTTGCTCAGTTAAATACGTTTATTCCAAATTCACTATTGATACTTTGTAGTGACATCACACTGGGGGTGTCCTACTTGTATCTCTACGGTGGAATTTTCAGCAGTTACCACTGTGACAAAATGCACACATTAGCAAACACTGTCAAAAAAGTTGTAAGAAATCCAAACTGTATTTAAACAATGCATTTTCAGGAGCCTGTGATCAATTTGATTGTTCATGGTCCTGTTTAAGTGTGCTAATGCTAATGCTAATCCTAGCTGGTGGCTGTCATGTTATCTGAGAGGGACTTGTTAAACAGCACAAATCCACTCACCTGTTGTACTTCAGTTGTTGTAAACCAGTTCTTTGTGGTCAGATTGTGTTAAAATAAAGCTCAGATTAAACTCTAACTTGAATAGCAGAGTTTCAAACAGCAGTGCCTTCAGATAGCATCACACCCCCCAGGGAATGTTGATGACATCAGCTGCAAGGTATCATTAGAACTTACCGTATTTTCCACACTACAAGGCACACCTAAAAACCTTTAATTTTCTCAAAAACCCACAGTGCGCCTTTTAATCCGATGCGCCTTATATATGGATCAATATTGGTTAATTATGACTACCGTAGTCAGGAGGCATTGCCGAAGTAATAGCGGTAATAACGGTAAAGGACTGACTAAAGAACTCCAACCACTAGATATTAGTGTCAACAGGGCATTCAAAGCTAAACTGCAAACTGCGTGGGAGCAGTGTATGACAGATGGTGAACACATGTTCACCAAGACGGGCAGACAGCACCGGGATTGCGGTTGCCTTGGCTGATATATCAGTCTCAACTGTGGTCCGAGCTTTCACGAATGCCAGACAACAGCAGCGACATGGATAATGGTGATTTTGACAAGACGGAATCGGGCACTTTGAATGCCAAGCTCGCCCAACTGTTCAACTCAGACACTGAAGAGGAAGAATTAGAGGGATTCGTGAATGAGGAATGAACTGAAAAAGCGAGCTTTACGTGTTTCTTTTACATGTTTACAACTGAACAAGGCTGGGAGATATTGTGAATATGGACGTTAACGTTTGAACAATATTGAGTTATTGTTATTGCTTTGCACTATTTTGAGAGTTACTATATTGTGAATGCATTAATTTGTTTTGAGTGAACAAAGTTTTCAGACTGTTTTTTTTTTTTTTTTTTATTCTATTAATAAAGTTTGACTGACTTATCTGTTTTGTTGACATTCCCTTTAGCGTATCTCCATCTCGTGGATGCATAACACAACCCCAGCTACTACAGTAGTTTATATTCTATGCGCCTTATAATGCGGTGCGCCCTATATATGAAAACGGTTTTAAAATAGGCCATTCATTGAAGGTGCGCCTTATATTCCGATGCTCCTTATAGTGTGGAAAATATGGTACCTCTTCCAGTGTTAGGAGGTACCGTTTTATCCTGATTGAAACTGCCTCACTCCACAGTGCACTAGCAGTTACAGTCCTAGCACCCCCTGCTGGTGTTTTCTATTGAGAAATGATATTGCAACTAATACTTCTAAGTATAATCTAAACACTTACCGTACACTATTAAGTACCGTATTTTCCACACTATACGTCACTGCGGATCATAAGTCGCACCAGCCAAAAAATGCATAAAGATGAAGGAAAAAGCATATCACGCACTGGACTATAAGTTGCATTTTTGGGGAAATGTGAGACCAAGAACATACATTTTATCTTTAAAGGGAAGTTATAATAATAACACTAAATTAAAACTTCAAGCAGTGATAAAGGCCCTCGCTACCCCTTGCGACTGCGGGGTACACGCCACAGTGAAGATCTTTCCTTTTGTTCCCGCTTACATCGCCCCTCCCCCCAAAATCAGCGTCTAAGTAATACTACTCAATTCATTCCAATGAGACCATTTATGACATTGTCAAGTCTGCACGGTTGGAAATAGAGGTATGTCTTCATTGACGTTTTGGAGTGGAATGCATGCACAAAATTTCAGTGTTCTATGACAAACAACATTTTTTCATCCCAGTGAATCAAAACCTATGTATTTCAATGAGAAATGTCAGACGTTGCCATGGCAACACCTTTGCAAATAGAGGTATATTCTCATTGGCTTTTTTTATTCAGTCTGGCAATAGGAATGTCCATGCCAAATTTCAAATGTTTGTGACAAAGTAATTTTTTTGAGCACCATTAAAAAGTTCAGGGGGCGCTGTGGAGCAATGTAATGTTTGACATATCTAAATTGCATATATATGTGTTCAGACTAAGATTTTGAACAAAATGTATATTAATGTCAGGAATTAGGACACTGCATATTTGAGTTATGTGCAATTTAAAACTCCAAAACATTGCTTTTTTCTTTGCAGGCTGGCCACACCCATATTTTATGATTTAACAAAATCCAAGAGAGTAGCCTATGATCCCACATGGGTCTAGTGCATTTTGACCTATTTTCAAGTTTCTTAAATGAAAATCCACACTGTAAAAAATTCAAATGTGACAGATAAAATATTGAAAAAATTGGGTTCCGCCGATAATGGCCAACTTCCTGTAGGGTTGATGGTGGGGTCATAATATAATTTTTTACTTGTCTTGACATGTTCTATGTTTGTACCAAATTTCATTTGTTTACAATGAAAAAGGCCTGTCATTGCCGTAATGTATTTTGATTTTTGAGGTGGCGCTATTGAGTCATTTTGAAACATTAATTTTTTAGCACATGAAAATACAAAATTTTTCGCCAACCTTGAATTTTAGGCCATAGTGTCATTAGTGTAGAACATCTATTTAGTCTACAACAAAGTCCAGTACTCTGGACCAATGTTCCCTCTAATTTTTCCCCGAGTCTGAGCAAACACACAAACTCCCTGAGCGGTCGCATGGACCACTGTGAGCAACATCAGACGTGTGCACTGTGGTCATGCTGCATCGCATCCATCCTAGTTAAATGTTTTTTTTTAAAGAATCAAATTACCACATTTACATTTCTGTTATAAGACTTTTAATTAAGTGCTTTAGCCCACTTATACAATGAAAATGACAAAAATCTTGCTCATGACCTGTGTCGTATGTTAATGCTATTGGAAGTATAAATATTTAATTTTAACTATGGCAAAACATGAGCTTCCAACCAAACCAAGCCAACTGTAAACTCCAATGTTGAAAACACACTTAACATTTTTATCATAAAGCTCTGACTTGTATTATGAGTATAAGCCATTGTGTGAAAGCTTTTGCTGTGCACTGAGTGAGATTGTCGTACTGTGGTCTGGGAAACAGTCCGTTAACCCTTTTTCAGTATATGACACGATCATTTGATTTTTACAACTCATAAACTAGTGACAGTCAATGACCAATACACACTGAGAGGAATCTGTATCTGCACACCAAGCTGCTCTATTACTGTACATTTACATACCATATCAAAACACAACATATATATATATACACATATATATATATATATATATATATATATATATATATATATATATATATACACATATATATATATATACACATATATATATATATATATATATATATATATATATATACACATATATATATATATATATATATATACACATATATATATACACATATATATATATATACACACACATATATATATATATATATATATATATATATATATATATATATATATATATATATATATATATATATATAATTTTAAAAAAGGGGACAATGCACATTAATAAACATTACAAAAAAAAATAATGTAAATGTGCCCGAGTTAGCTGACTAGAGCTAAATTTCATCGGTTGTCCCCAGGCCAGATGTATCAAGGCAACCTACAATTAAGAAAACATTTCAACATTCAAAGATAAGAATTAAACATAATGAAAGACAATATAATGTGGACAAATTAAAAATATATACAATTACAAATACCTATTTACAATTAAAGCTCACAGGACTGAGTTTCCACAAGCCATTTTTTGGCATTCTTTTTAAATGAAAAGAATGATGGAGACTCTCTAATGGCTTCAGGCACTGTGTTCAACTGCTGGGAGGCTTTGACTGAGAAAACTGCCTGACTAAAGGCTGATCTTCTGTGAGGAATAACACAGTCTGCCCTCGCTGCTCCTCTGGTCACTCGGCCCTCACTAGATCTAAACTTTACGAAATCACCCAGTGACGGCGGGGCATAATGTGTATTTGTATATAAAATATATTCAAAAAGTGGTATGGGTCAAAATAAATATATATTTACAAACCACACACTGCAAACAGTGAACAAACACACACTTAAAAATGTAAACAAACACACACTGGAAACTAAAAATACACTGTACATGTGACAGTGTGACACTCATTCTGTGAGAGTGGCTAAGTGGTTAGAGGTTGGAGGATCGTGTCCCGCTCGGACCCATTTCTGTCATTGTGTCCTTAGGCAAGACACTTCACCCAAGTGGTGTGTGCGTGATGATTGGTGGTGGTCGGGGGGCGCAGATTGACATTAGCTAATGCTACTAATTACACATAATACACATTTGACCCACAATTAAGGCAATAGCAGAATAAACCACGCTTACCAATCAGGAACAGCATCCAGTCCATCAAATCATAAGGTCCTCTGCTCCTGAGTCCACCATGAGATCTTCACTCGGTTCCACGAACCGCTCCGGGTCCGAAATGCCTCTAGTTTAAATTGTACAAACATCCACAGTGTCCTCGGTCGTGTACTTCCTTTGTTTTGTCCATTTCGTCATGTTTAAAACGCAAAACTGCTGCAAAATAGTGCGTAACAGTGCACCCGAGGGCGGGCCGTCGGAACGTTAAGGGGTTAAACACTTGGAATCATGAGCGAGTCTTCAGTCCACGTCGGCCACATCGGCTAAAACTCTGATAGCGGCGCATGAGGAGCCTGTCAATGACGTTGATAAGCTGCGCAAATACGTATGTGAATCACATAATTGGCTGGAGCAGCTAGTCACCGGTCACACTCACTGACTCACACTGAAATATAGCGCACAATGACTTGTTGTGTGTTTATTTTATTTTCAATTCCGATTTGATTTTTTTGTGCGCAGCACAGATTTTCTGTGCGCGGAGACTGTGTCAGCAGTGTGCAATTGCGCACGCGCGCAGCTTAAAGGGAACAGTGCTCTGGACCTCATGTATTTCAATGGCACATTTATTATGTTACCACGGTAACATGGTTGCAAATAGAGGTATGTTCTCATTGCCTTTTTTGTTCAGATTGTCAAGCCAGATGTCCCTGCCGAATTTCAAATTTTTATGAGAAAGTAATTTTTTTTGGTCCAATTCAAAAGTTCAAGGGGGCACTGTGGAACAAAAAAATGTCTGACCTATGTAAATTGCATATCATTTCATTCAAATCAAGATTTTAAACAAAATGTATATTAATGCCGGGACATAGGACACTGCATGTGTGAGTTACGTGCAGTTTAATACTTCAAAAAATGTATTTTTTCTTTGCAGGCTGGCCACACCCACATTTTATGATGTAGAAAAATCAAGTAGCCCATAATCCCACATGGATCTAGTTCATTTTGACCAATTTGCAACTTTCTTGAATAAAATCCACGGTGTAAAAAATTCAAATGTGAGAGTGAAAATTTTGAAAAAAATTGGGTTCCGCCCACAATGACCGACTTCCTGTAGGGTTTAGGGTGGGATCATAATGTAATTTTTTACTTGCATCTATGTTTGTACCAAATTTCATTTGTCTCTCATTGCCATAATGTATTTATTTATTTATTTTTTTTTTGTTTTGTTTTTTTTGAGGTGGCGCTATTGAGTCATTTTGAAACGTTAATTTTTTTGAAAATCAAAATAATACATTTTTCACCAACCTTGAATTTTGGGTAAATTGACTTTTCGTTAACATTCAGGGGGTCAAAAGTGGCTTCAATCCGGCCACCAAAATAATAATAATAATAAAAAAGCATTTTCCACCCATTATTTTTCTCCCAAACCATAAGAGCTACAGTCATGTGACTTTCTCACATTGTGCCCCATCACAAATAAGGCCCCTGTGAATTTTTTCACAAGTCCACGACAAATTGAGTGTCTTCTTTGAATTTTTGAAAATTAAATTTCAAGAGGGCGCTAGAGAGCCATTTTGTGAGAGTGCCTTGATTTGCATATAATTGCATTCAGCTCACAAATGTGAATAAACGCTGTATTAGATTTTTCCCAACAAAAAATGTGTGAAAGAGAAATATTTTTTAAATATTAAAAAATTTGCAAATTGGTTGAAAATTCACCCTGACCACACCCAAAGTCATATTCAAAATGCAATTCATAATCTTTAATCACACATGTGTTTAGTGGGATTTGGTGAAATTTGAAGTGTTTGGAATGAAAACTGACCAAGGAGATGTCCTGAATGTGAGGGTGTGCACTTTTGTCATTCCCTGCTTTGATCCAATATGGCCGACTTTCTGTACATTTTAGGGCGGGGCCATAATATAATTTTTGTCATGTCCCGACATTTTCTATTTTTTAATGTGAGTTTCGGAGTTTTATGTTGACTTTTTTCCGAATCAGGCTCCCATTGGCCCCATGAAAATGAAAGTTTGAGGTGGCACTACCAAGTCACCTTTTGTTATATTTTTCTCGGGGTCTTCAGGGACAGTTAGAGCTCGTCAAGTTCTAATTTTTGATACCAATCACTGCCATGTCGGGGCGTGTTTACTACTTGAATTTTGCCATTTTCCATTCTCCAGACGCAGTTTTAATAAGTCCCTCGCCGGGATGTTGTCCCAGGCTCGGGTCTAAATAGAGAACAACAGGCTGAATAGCAGTGCAGCATGCTAGCATAACACATTTTATATTTATTTAGCTACATGAAGCATAGACAGAACTGAATACATGTCTGGTATGTTAACGCAAGATATAACAGTTAATCAGATAACTAAAGCATAAAAATGTCGTAACGACTGACTAAAGGGGGGACTAAAGATTACAACTCGAGTGAAAAGTTTAAACAAAGTTTATTTATACACAAGGGAATGCAAATAAAGGTTGATCGATCAGACAGACACAGAGAGCGGTATCGTATGCCGTAGTCTTCGAGCGGGTCGTGGGTAGCGGAGTCAGAGGTTAGGAAGTCCGTACCGGTCGAGGTGAACTGGGTCGGAGGGTGAGATGTTCATACCGGTCTTGGAGAGCTGAGTCGGAGGCAGAGGCGCTGCATAATTTCAGAGTGCAGGATCTGGAAGAGCAAAAGATAGCCAATTGAGTACTGAAGTCATAAATGCAAAAAAAGCCAAGCAGAGCAGTACCACGGAAGATACGTGGACGATGTGGCGCTGAGTGTAAGGTCCTCGGTCCCTTTGTCCTCCCCAGGATGAATTCTTCATCCTCGGTGTCGCTTCTGAATAACTCCACCACTCCGGAAGTAGATGAAACGCATGGCTGTCATACTGGTACACAAGCTTAGAGTGCCCTCGCACAGTTGTCAGTGTGGCAATAACAAAGATGTGAAATTATATTTTAACGATTTTACATATAAGTTGCATCTGAGTATAAGTCGCACCAGCGGACAAACTATGAAAAATTGATTTGATCAGACTGTGTCTTGCCCCAGAGCAGATGTACAGGTGTACAGGTGTACAGATGTAAACTGTATGAGCAGCTTTCTTAAAGTAACTCCACTGTGAACCGTGTGCATCGAATTATAAACTGTTTTATTGTGCCAGAATCAGGAAATTCACTGTTAGCATGCTAGGTGTTGTTACTCTGACAGCAAAACTCCTCTGGTTTCAGTGAGTTGTGAAAAGTGCTTATAAACTCATGGTTTTATTAGGATGCCCTGGATGCATAAGGTAAATGAGGAGTTACTTTGGACCAAACCGTTAAATGCACTTGTCCTTTTTACATGTTTTGAAAAAATAAAAATCTGTGTCTGTGAAGATCTGCTTCAGTCAGAGCCCTGAGGACACGCTCCAGTTCAAATTGACAATCCTACGCCTGTCATTCTCTCTCTCCTCCTCCTCCTCCTCCCTGTCCATCTCATCATTCTCTCTCTCCCTGCCTCCTCTCTTTTTCATCCCTATCCATCTGTCCCCTGTCTTTTTTCTCCACCCTCTCTCTCCTCCTTTCTCACTGTCCATTCTGTAATTTCTCTCTTTCTCCCTCTCTCCTCTCTCTTTCTTCCTCCTCCTCCCTGTTCAACCTGTCCCTCTCCCCCAGCCTTCTACGTTTTCCTTCCTCTCCATTCTTTCTCTCTCTCCCTCTCTCCCAGCCCCCTTTTGTCCCGCTCCCCCTCTCTTTCATTGTCCGCCTTCCTGTCCATTCTGCAATTTCTCTCTCTCTCTCTCTCTCTCTCTCTCTCTCTCTCTCTCTCTCTCTCTCTCCTCTTCTTTTTCCCCTGTCTCCCCTTCTGTCCCTCTCACCCTACCTTTCTTTTCCTCTCCCTCTCTCCCCTGTCTATCCCCCTACCTCTTTCCCTCTCTCTCTTTCTTTTCCTCTTTCCGTTCCCTCTCACTTCTCCCCTCCCCCTACTGTGTTTCTCCCTCTTTCACACCCATTCCCCCATTATTCCTCCCACCCTCTCTCCTCCACTCCTCTCTCTCTTTCTCTCCCTCTCTCTCTGTCCTTTTCCATCCCACTCTTTCTGGATCAGTGCCTTTAGACAAACTTCAGATTTCCCTCATCGTTCTGAACATGTCTCTGCCAAAGACTCACTCACTTGGCAGAAGAGGCTTTGCTTTAGTTTAAAATAATTACAATTACGAAGGACTTCGAACCTGATTTTTACTATTCTAAAAATGTGAAAAACAGAACTATTTCATTTTAAATGGTTTGCAGTGCCCAAATTTATTCCTCTCTTGCATTTTGAGCATCCTAATTATTCACCACGATGAGTTTATAAGCACTTTTCACACCTCTCAGAGACGAGAGCACAGTTTTGCTGTCACAGCAACAATTAGAATATTAACAGCATACTTCCTGATTATCTGACAATAAAGCACTTTATAATTTCATAAAATGTTCTGTCTTTCAGACCCGGGAACGGCCGACGATGTGTGTGTCCCACGATCGTCTGCTCTGAGAATCAAGTCTTTTGACTCCATCAACACCCAAACCAGATCATCCAAACTACTGCAGCCACAATACCGCAGCCTGGTGAGAATGGAACCCACAACCTCCTCACTGAAGGGCGGCACAATCACTCAGCCACAATAACACACTCAGAGAGATCAGGAGTCTAACCCACAACCTCCTCACTGGAGGGTGGCACACTCAGCTTCTGTACTGAGAGGACGAGGCTAACCACTCTGCCACTCTTTCCTCAGGACATGTCGGAGAGCAGTGGGCGGGGCCAGCTGCTTGTTAAGGCCCGGTTCCCGTTCGAACAGACCAATGAGGATGAGCTGTCGTTCTTGAAGGGTGACATCATCATCGTGAGCCGGCAGGAGGAGGGCGGCTGGTGGGAGGGGTCTCTGAACGGCAGGACCGGGTGGTTCCCCAGTAACTACGTCAGGGAGCTCAAAGGAGGTGGGCCTTTTATTTCGATACCATGACTTAAAGCTGCACTAAGTCACTTTTGGACTTTCTGTGTAAAAACTGTGGCCCCTCTCCATACCTGCTGCTGTCAGACCTGTCATTCTGACCTTAAGTGTTCACATTATTCCTCTCTACATGATCCTGTGATTTATTTCACTATTTCACTATAACAGACCAATCAGGAGCCTTTTATCTCTGAGCTCCAGCTAGCATTACCAACAGCTTTGATTGGAAGTGTTGCTAAGCGCCCGCCCCCTGTCAACTTGGGACTCAATAAATGCTCCATATTGTTGGTCTATATGTAATTTCAGGTAAAGGTTAGGATTAGAATTAGGTTTAGGAAAATGTAAAGCTAATCCCGCCTCGCAACAAAATGCTGAACACTGAGGGAGCCCCGCGAACCTTCAAATTGCTCACTCCTTATTAGTTTCTATGGTACACGTTTGGATGTCCAAATATGGAACGTGGCTCCGAAGTAGCCACTGTAACAGCTCTCCTCCATGAGCTTCAACTGACCAGAACACTATGGTCACACACAGTCCACTTCTATTGACTTTTGAGTATGATTCTGCAACTCAGGAAAAAGGAAACGCTCCACAAACAAAAGCCGGATGGTCCAACTGTACTTCCTGAAAAAAAAAAAAAAAACTGCACAGGAAAGACAAGAGCAGGGTATGCACATGTAATTAGAGGTTTATAGGAATTAACTAAGACTAAACCAGGGACTAAACCAGGACTAAACCAGGTCTAAACCAGGACTAAACCAGGACTAAAACCAGGACTAAACCAGGTCTAAACCAGGATTAAACCAAGACTAAACCAGGACTAAAACTAGGACTAAAACCAGGACTAAAGCGGGACTAAACCAGGACTAAACCAGGTCTAAAACCAGGAGTAAACCAGGACTAAAACCAGGATTAAACCAGGACTAAACCAGGTTTAAACCATGACTAAACTAGGACTAAACCAGGTCTAAACCAGGACTAAACCAGGATTGAACAGGAATAAACCAGGTCTAAACCAGGACTGAATCAGGACTGAACCAGGACTAACCCAGTTCTAAACCAGGACTAAATCAGGACTAAACCAGGTCTAAACCAGGACTAAACCAGTTCTAAACCAGGTCTAAACCAGGATTAAACCAGGTCTAAAACCAGGTCTAAACCACGTCTAAACCAGGACTAAACCAAGTTTAAACCAGGACTAAACCAAGACTAAACCAGGAGTAAAACCAGGACCAAAGCAGGGCTAAACCAGGACTAAACCAGGTCTAAAACCAGGACTAAACCAGGTCTAACCCAGTACTAAACTAGTTTTAAACCAGGACTAAACCAGGACTAAACCGGGACTAAACCAGGACTAGACCAGGTCTAAACCAGGACTAAACCAAGAGTAAAGCAGGTTTCAACCAGGACTGAAATCTCTAAATTGTGAATGAACTACAAGATTTTGAATTTCCTTTTTTATTGGATAAAATGTTGTTTTTATTTTACAGATAAATCTTCAGATAAACAGAAATCGTCAGCTCTGAAAAGTCCCAAAGGATTCGACACCAGCATCATCAGTAAAACCTACTACAATGTGGTGAGTGGCAGAGTGGTTAGCCCTTACCAACCTACTACAGCGTGGTGAGTGGCAGAGTGGTTAGCCCTTACAAACCTACTACAGCGCAGTGAGAGGCTGAGTGGTTAGCCCTCACAAGCCTACCACAGCGTGGTGAGTGGCAAATATAAATTGTAAATCTAATCACAGCAGCAGAGCTTCTCAGAAAAATCACATTCAGATATTTGTCCCAAATGCCTGAGCCCTGAGCCTCGTGTGAAATGTGTTAAACAACCCCGTGTCTGTCTCTGTTTCTCTCTGCCTCTGTGTCTGTCTCTGTTTCTGTCTCCCTGTCTATGTCTCTGTGTGTGTCTCTGTTTCGGTCTCCCTGTCTATGTCTCTGTGTCTCTGTTTCTGTCTCTCTGTCTTTGTGTCTCTGTCTTTCTCCCCTTCTCTCCTGTCGTCTGTACTTTCTCTCTCTGTTCTCTGTACATGTCTCCACTTCTCTCTCTCTCTTTCTCTTCTTCTCTCCTGTCATCTGTCCCTCTCTTCTCTCAATTTCTCCACTGTCCCTCCTGAGTACATAGTTAAATAATACACCATGTTTATTCAGTCCCTCCTATTTTTCTCTGTTCTCTCTCCCCTCCCCCACTCTACCTCTTTCCCATCTTCCTCTCTCCCTCCTCTCCTTCCTTCTCCCCCTCTCTCCCTCTCTCTCATCTTCCTCTCTACCTCCTCTCCCTCTCTCCCACCTCCCCCTCTCTCCCTCCTCTTCTCCTCCCTCCCTCTCTCTCCCTCCTCTCCTTTCTTCTCCCCCCTCTCCTTCCTCTCCCCCTCTCTCCTGTCTTCCTCTCTCCCTCCACTTCCTTTCTCCCTCCTCCCCTCTTTCCCATCTCTCCCTCCTCCCCCTCTGTCCCTCCTCTCCTCCTCCTCCTCTCTTCCCCTTTCCCATCTTCCTCTCTCCTCCTCCCCCTCTCCTGTGTCCTTCCTGACAGTATACACTTGAATATTCCTATGTTTTGTTCAAAGTGCGTTCTCTCGTTCGGACTCAGAGCCTGTGTGTTGTGTTTGGTCTAATGTGTGTTATATAACGTCACCTTGGGGTGTTTACTACAGCATCATATAAATATTTGTTTACTTTGATTCTCATCTTTCTCCTTCATCGTTGTGGCCATTTTGTGCAGTTTCCCCCATCAACTTAAAACATGCAGTAATCCTCCAGCTGGGTACTCTTGACCAGGATCATAACCAGCCCTCTGCTTCCCCCATGTGGCCCTTCTGTACAGCTGTAACCTCCCACTGATCAAGTGGTGCAGTTTAAAGCCTAAAACCTCCCCCTCATCAGGCCTAAAACTTCCCCCTCATCAGGCTTTGCAGTTTAAAGCCTAAAACATTAGAGTGCTGACCTCATGTTTTATGTTGAAATATGAAGCTGAAGTGTGGAGATAAATTCATACATTTGCGCTTTTGCATCTTTGGACGTATTCATTCATCTGCTGTTTGTGCTCATGACTCTGTGAATAATAAAGACTGAATAAGGTGCATTATATATCATATATCATATGTATGTCACTGAGCATGGCACACGGGCCACATCATGGTCCGCTGTTAGCAGTTGCTTTTACTGCCTACACCACAGGCATTGTGTGAAACACAGCATGAACACAACAGACACAGCACCTCCTGCTCTGCACACATCACCTCCCTCTGTAAGTAAGAGTACACCACATGCCCGACACTCCTGTGAGCACTGAAGGGCTGACCTGGAGCAACTGGTCTTGATGTCCCCCTCCGGGTTGGACTGGGCACACAGAAATATGCCACTTAAAAAACTGTATAATGGAGCTTATGAAACAAATCTATAACACAATAAATGATTTTTATATACAGCAAAAGTGTGCTCCAGCTAGAGCCTGAAAAGTCTCTGCTCAACTCTCAATGTGACGTCATACAGTTTGATCACAGCTGTGAGACGTTTTCTTCAGAAAGAAACCTCAAACACAAAAAAGACTCACAAGTTTAGAATTCACACATATTCTTATATATATATATATATATATATATATATATATATATATATATATATATATATATATATATATATATATATATATATATATATATATATATATTTGTGAAATGCGATGAAGTAAGAAATTACATAAAACAGTTTATGCACGAATACAGAAAAATATGCAGCATTTTCATTTGACATGCACACCATAATTGACAGCTTTATCCCCATCCTCCGCGGGTCCTCGAGGGTCCTTGAAGATTCTACAGTATCTTTGCTGTTCCTGTACTGCACTTTTCTGGACTGAGATGTCTGATGTTTTTCCTGGGATCTGCTGTAGCCACTCCTCCAATTTGGGGGTCACTGCCCCGAGTGCTCCGATGACCACGGGCACCACTCATGCCTTCACCTTGAAGGCCTTCTCCAGCTCTTCTGTGAGTCCCTGGTATTTCTCTAGTTTCTCATGTTCCTTTTTCCTGATGTTCTCATCACTTGGTTCTGCGATGTCTACCACAACGGCTTTGCTCTGTTGTTTATCATTCTGTCAGTCTGTATCTGAAGTCCCACAGGATTTTGGCTTGATCATTCTCCACTACCTTTGAAGGTGTTTCCCTCCTTGACCTTCCAGTCCGTAGATCTGCTCCTGTGCAGCCAGGATGAGCCTCTGTCCTTCAGCCCAGCTTTCTCAAGCCATTGGTAGGATTTCTTGATATCAGTCACTTCAGTTATGTTCCGGTGGTACATCCCATGCTGGTGCCTCCAGCACCTCTTCCTCTACACTCCACTGTGTGCACTGTGTCCACATTTGCTGAGCATCTGTTGGGGCCTTATCCTTGATGTTCTTATGGATCTTGGATGTTTCATCCTGGACAGTGGCTCTCACACTCACTAGTTCTCGGCCGTCTTCCTTACAGCTCGCATACAGTCTCAGAGTGCTGGATTTGGGATGGAACCCTCCATGTATGGTCAGGAGCTTTTGGGTCTTAACATCTGTGGTCCTCCTTTGGCTTATGATTCTTGCTGGGTATCTGATTACTGGCAGGGCATAGCTGTTTATTGCCTGGGTGTTGTTCTTGCCATTGAGCTGACTCCTTAGGACTTGCCTTACTCGTCTGAGGTATTTGGCCGTGGCTGCTTTCCTTGTTTCCTCTTCAAGGTTGCTATTTGTTTGTGGGATACCAAGGTACTTGTAACTGTCCTCAATGTCTGCTATTGTTCCTTCTGGGAGTGAGATCACTTCTGTGTGGACTACCTTCCCTCTCGTTGTCACCATCTGCCTACATTTCTCAAGCCCAAATGACATTCCAGTGTCTGTGCTGTAGATTCTAGTGGTGTGGATCAGTGAGTCGATGTCTCGCTCATTCTTAGGGTACAGCCTGATGACGTCCATGTAGAGGAAGTGACTGATGGTGGCCCCATTGAGTCTGTATCCGTAGCCTGTGTTGTTGATGATTTGGCTGAGGGGTTCAGACCTATGCAGAACAGCAATGGGGACAGTGCATCTCCTTGGTATAGGCCACATTTTATGGTCACTCGTGCAAGTGGCTTGCCATTGGCCTCAAGAATGGTTTTCCACAATCTCATTGAGTTTGCAATGAAGGCTCTTAGAGTCCTGTTGATTTGTACAGCTCCAGGCATTCAGTGATTCATGTGTGTGACATTGAGTCATAGGCTTTCTTGTAGTCAATCCAAGCAGTGCACAGGTTGTTCTTACGGGGTTCTGCAGTCATCAGGCAACTGTTCGGTCTACCAGGAGCTGGTGTTTGGCTCCCCTGGTATCTTTGCCCTTCT
Source organism: Periophthalmus magnuspinnatus (assembly GCF_009829125.3). Taxonomy (NCBI): domain Eukaryota; kingdom Metazoa; phylum Chordata; class Actinopteri; order Gobiiformes; family Gobiidae; genus Periophthalmus; species Periophthalmus magnuspinnatus. The sequence goes on along the minus strand of NC_047127.1, from coordinate 16,945,560 downwards.
GTGCTGTGCTCATGTATTGATCCATGTGCCCACTTATCTTAGCCATGATGATGCCTGACATGAGCTTCCATTTTGTGGAGAGACAGGTTATCGGCCGATAGTTGGATGGAGCTTGACCCCTTGAGGGATCCTTCTGGATCAGAATTGTACACCCTTCGTTTAGCCATTCAGGATGAGTCCCATCCCTTATGTTAGGCGTGTTCTATCAAAATGACGACTGGATTCAATCAGTTCAAATCTCAAAAGTGTATTCCCCTGACAGTTACAATCTACTACAGTACCCGGGGTCAAATGATCTATCCCTCGTATGTGCAGCAGGCAGTCTGTCTGCCTTTCCCTGGCCCCGTAACATAAAAATGTAACATGCAACATGAATATGCAAATATTATGTTGAGTAGGTTGACGCCCCGGTTCCTCCTTCTGGCCTCGTTCACCTCTCCGGGCTGCACCAGTCTATTTTTTCGGCCTTGAGTCTCATCCGACCGCCCCGTCCCTGTAAAGGAGTGTCTACACAACCCCAACAGTTTCCCACAGTTCATATCACACAATGTTGCCTTTAACATAGTTTCAGTGTTAGCACATGGTGCTCAAATGTTAGTATAAACATAGTGCTTGTCAGACAACATGATTCACATCCTACAATGTTGCCTTAACTCGGTAAAAGAGTTTCTGCAAAGCACCAACTGTCTCCCATAATTCACGTTTTACAATGTTGCCTTTAACATAGTTTCAGTGTTAATACATGGTGCTTGTTAGATGACCTTCAAAAGGATACAACATTCAAAGGATATATGAATTCAGTATAAAAATGGTGATTACATGACAATATTCAAAACCTATATGATTTCAGTATCAAAAGATATATATGTGTATGTGATGCCCCTAAGAAGCTTTATTCAATCAATATGCATTCCATATTTTTGATATATGTATTTGTAATGCAACTCAGAAGCTTTATTACTTGACATACCCTTCACTTAGCAGTTGGTTCATTTGTGCTGCCAGACACTCATGGAGAGAAGTGAGTTTCTTTAGCCAATAGGCGTGGATCATGTCAGGGCCTGGTGCGGTCCAGTTTTTCATTCCTGAGACTCTTTCTCAGAAGTCTGCCACTGTGATGGTGATTGGATTCTGTTCAGGGAGGTTGCTGTGGTCTTCTCTTAGAGCCACCAGCCACTGTGCATCGCTGTTATGTGATGCCTCCGTCTCCCATATGCCTTTCCAGAACTGTTCAGTTTACAGCCTTGGTGGATCTGCTGCTCTGGTGTTATTACCTTGCCACTGAGTGTACACTTTCACTGGTTGTGTTGTGAACAGACAGTTTTGTCTGGCTTCATTATCTCCCAATGACCTGATATACAGTATATATATCTACATCTCTCTCTCTCTCCATATATATATATATATATATATATATATATATATATATATATATATATATATATATATATATATATATATATATATATATATATATATATATATATATATATATATATATATATATATATATATATATATATATGATGGTGGTGGACTTCCGCAGACGACACTCTCCTGCCCCCTCAGTGAACATCCAGGGAAGGGACATTGAGAGAGTGGACTCATACAAGTACCTGGGTGTTCATCTGAACAACAAACTGGACTGCACTTACAACACAGATGCACTGTACAGGAAGGGCCAGAGCAGGCTCTATCTCCTGAGGAGACTCAGGTCTTTTGTAGTGAGAGGGCCACTCCTGAAGACCTTCTATGACTCGGTGGTGGCCTCAACCATCCTGTATGATGTGGTCTGTTGGAACAGCAGCATCACAGAGAGAGAGAGGAAGAAGCTGGACAAGGTCATCAAGAAGTCCAGCTCTGTCCTGGGCTGTCCTCTGGACTCAGTGTAGGAGGGGAGGTGGGGGACAGGAGGATCCTGGCTAAGATCATTTCTATGCTGGGCCATGAGTCTTACCCCCTGCAGGACGCTCTGTCTGTCCTGGAGAGCAGCTTCAGTGACAGACTGACTTACCCTCACTGTGTGAAGGAGAGTTTCGCAGGTCTTTCCTTCCTGCTGCTGTCAGACTGTACAATGAACACTGTTAACACTGAACATGTGCCATTCAATTATACCTATGTACAATAATGAACATTACATTAGAGTCTATTTTTAGTTTATTTTTTAAGTCTATTTTTAAATTATTTTAAGCTATTATCTATTATCTTGTTTTATTGCATGTTGCCATTTTCCTGCTGTTCTTGAATCTGCGGTGCAATACTGGAATTTCCCCACTGTGGGACTAATAAAGGCATATCTTATCTTCTGTAGTATTATTGTGTATTTTCATAGTATTTTATGGTCCTCAGGTCCTACAGAACATCCTGGAGGCAGAGACTGAATTCTCCAGAGAACTACAGAGTCTACTGGGCACATATCTGCGCTCACTACATCCCACTGACAGGTACTACTGCAACAACTACAAGTACTTCTACAACTGCTACTGCATCCCAATGACAGGTACTTCTACAATAACTACTACTACTACGTGACTACTACTACTACTAGAGCTACCAGTACTACCACATCTACTATTGCATCCCGCTGACAGGTACTACTGCTACACTACTACAAGTACTACTAATACAATAACTTCAAATACTACTGCAAATACCACTACTACTACTACTTCTACTGCTACAACTAATACATGAAAGACAAATACTACTACAACTGCTACTGCATCCCACTGACAGGTATTACTAGAACAAGTACAACCAATACTACTACTAGTACTACTGCTAATACTACGACTACTACTACTACTACTACTGCTGCTGCTGCTGCTGCTGCTGCTGCTGCTGCTGTTACTGTCTGTAGTTTTCTATATCTTAAGCTGTACAGTGGTTGTGTGTTCTGTCTTTGAACCATATAATCTTTCTGTCTTCTCTGAGTATAGTCCTGTTTTTTGTCTGGGTTTAGTCTTGCTCTAGTTTGACGTTTGACCGAGTTTAACCCATTTTGTTTCAGTTTAACCCAGTTTGGTCCAGTTTGACCCAGTTTAACCCAGTTTGATCAAATTTGACCCATGTGATCCAGTTTGACCCAGTTTAAACCAGTTTGATCCAGATTGGCCCAGTTTAACCCAGTTTGATCCTGTTTATCCCAGTTTGACCTAGTTGAACCCAGTTTGATCCAAATTAACCCAGTTTGATCCAGTTTGATCTAGTTTGACTCAGTTTAACCCAGTTTGATCCAGTTTGACTGAGTTTAACCGAGTTCGATCCAATTTGACCCAGTTTGATGTTTGACCCAGTTTAACCCAGTTTGATCCAGTTTGACTCAGTTTAACTCAGTTTGAGCCAGTTTAATGCAGTTTAACGCAGTTTGACCCTGTTGAACCCAGTTTGACCCAGTTTAATCCAGTTTGATCAGTTTGATCCAATTTAACCCAGTTTGACCCAGTTTAATCCAGTTTGATCCAATTTGTCCCAGTTTAACCCAGTTTGATCCAGTTTGACCCAGTTTACCCCTGTTGAACCCAGTTTGACCCACTTTAATCCAATTTGAGTTTGATCCAGTTTGACCCAGTTGAATCCAGTTTGATCCAGTTTGACTCAGTATAACCCAGTTTGATCCACTTTGACCCAGTTTAACCCAGTTTAATCCAATTTAACCCAATTTGACCCAGTTTAATCCAGTTTGACCCCGTCTGACCCAGTTTGATCAAGTTTAACCCAGTTTGACCCAGTTGAATCCAGTTTGATCCAGTTTAACCCAGCTTGATCCACTTTGTCCCAGTTTAACCCAGTGTAATCCAGTTTGACCCAGTTTAACCCAGTTTGACCCAGTTTAACCCTGTTTGATCCAGTTTAACCCAGTTTAATCCAGTTTGACCCAGTTTGATCCAGTTTATCCCAGTTAACCCAGTTTGATCTAGTTTGACCCAGTTTAATCCAGTTTGATCCAGTTTGATTCAGTTTACCCCAGTTTGATCCAGTTTGACCCAGTTTAAACTGTGACTTGTGGCTTTTGCTTTTGTGTTTTTTTGTTTGACCCAGTTTGATCCCATTTGACCCAGTTTAACCCAGTTTGATCCAGTTTGACCCAGTTTAAACCAGTTTGATCCACTTTGACCCAGTTTAAGCTGTGACTTGTGGCTTTTGTTTTGTTCCAGACTGAGCAGCTGTGACATCAGCCACATTCAGGGAAACCTGGAGGAGATCTGCACCTTTCAGCAGATGCTGGTGCAGAGTCTGGACCAACACACCAAGTATGTCCTAGAAGAACTGGGATTAGATCTGACATGGTTCAAATAAACAGGCCAAACACCTGAGGGAAGACTGGGAGGGCATCTGACACACAGGGACATCTCTGAACATGTTTGTCGAGGTCTAAAGTACAGGGTCACCAGCTTTTATTCAGAATAAAACTCTGTGGATTGTTTGTAAAGGAGAATATACTAAATCAGGGGAACCTTTTTAGCCGAGAGAGCCAAAAAAAAGTCACATATTTTAAAATGTATTTCCGTGAGAGCCATACAATATTTTTTAACTCTGAATACAACTAAATGTGTGAATTTTTAAACAAGACCAACAATTTTAGGGTATAAGAAGTTTCTGAATGTATTGTTAATTTTTTTTTTTTTTAATAACATCCGTGGGAGCCAAGTTTTGGTTTACGTTTGGTAATGCATGCAAATTCAGAGTGTTAATATGTTAATAAATGATGTTTTATGTTAATATTTGATTTATATGTATAAGCTACACTTGTTTTATTGCATTAATGTTGATTTTGGAAAATATCTTAGGATTGTCATTATTTAAGTTTTACGTAAACATGTTACTGTCACTTTAAGAAGGATAGCGCACACGAGGGAAAACAGCGCGCACTGTGATAACGTGTCAATTGAGGCAGCGCATAAAGACGGAGCCAAATGGTTTCTTACCGTAGTATTGTTTATTTTTCAGAATTATTTGATTTGATTACTTCTGTATTTATGTATAATTTATTCATTACTTATTGTGTTAACAAATGTCAGCTAAGATTTATCTGAGAGCCAGATGCAGTCATCAAAAGAGCCATGTCTGGAGCCATAGGTTCCCGACCCCTGTACTAAATGTTCTGTTGGTCAGGATATGTTGAAAAATACACATTTTTAGATTCAATGGACATCCAGTGGCAAAGTCCAGTGAGGGCTTTACTCTCACTCAAAGCCCAGTGTATTTTATTATTTTTACAAAACTGAAAAGTGAATTTGTGATTATGTGATCTTTCCTTCAATTTAAGATACATTTGTGGGCTTCGTTATGGATTTTAAAAGCTAAATATCGATATCGATAAATATCGGTTATCGACCACAGCAGCACGCCAACTATTGGATATCAGCTCAAAAAGATCCATACAGGCACATTCCTTCCTCCTTCCTGTGCGACTGTTCCTGTGCGACTGTTCCTGTGCGACTGCTCCTGTGCGACTGCTCCTGTGCGTCTGTTCCTGTGCGACTGTTCATGTTCGACTGTTCATGTGTGACTGGTTCTGTGCGACTGTTCCGGGAGACTGTTCCGTGTGGCTGTTCCGTGTGACTGTTCCTGTGTGACTGTTTGGATAAATGCTGTGATTGTTTCAGACTCCCAGAGGCTCAGCAGAGGATCGGGGGCTTCTTCCTGGATCTCATGCCCCAAATGAAGTCTCTTTATATGGGATACTGCTCCAACCACCCCAACGCGGTGCACGTACTCACCCAACACAGGTACTTCCCCAGAACAGGTACTCCCCCTGCACAGGTACTCCCCCAGCACAGTTACTCTCCCAGCACAGGTGCTCACCTAGCACAGGTACTCCCCCAGCACAGGTACTGTCTAATACTGTAACTATAACCATAGGGGCCTATTTAACTCTGTGGGAGATTCATTGTTTTTGAAATAAATCTCTGAAACTTATGGTCCACAAATGTTGAAGCAAACACTGTCAAAAGGTTTTAAGATCTAAGTTTGAAAACTCAAGAAAAAATACAAAAGTGATTTACAGAGCACACTTTTCAGGGGTCTGTGATCAGTCCGAGCATTCATGGTCCTGTTTGATTTTACACAAAAAGGTGAGAGTGACTGAAAAACTGTTGCTAATGCTAATGCTAGCTAGCTTTTGATTGTGATGTTTTTTGAGAGGGACTTGTTTAGCAGCACAAATCAGCTCACCTGTTGTACTTCAGATCAGTCAACTCTTTGTCAGATTGATGGTCAGATTGTGTTAATACAATCTTAGATTAAAGTCTAATTTGAGTAACAGAGATTCAGACATAGCAGAGCCTGCAGTTAGCATCACACCCCCAGGGAATGTTGATGACATCAGCTAGACACATCAATAGGAAAAAACAGTTTTCTTAAATAATGTACAAAATAGCTCCTTGTGTCCACAGTGAGGAGTTGGGGTCGTACATGGAGTCGAAAGGAGCCTTGAGTCCTGGAGTCTTGGCTCTGACCACGAGTCTAAGCCGAGCCTTCACCAGACTGGACCGATACCCTACCCTCCTGAAGGAACTGGACCGGCACATGGAGGTCTGGACCAGGACTAAACCAGGACTGAACCAGGACTGAACCAGAATTAAACCAGAGCTAAACTAGGACTGAACCAGGACTGAACCAGAGTTAAACCAGGGCTAAACTAGGACTGAACCAGGACTAAACCAGGACTGAACCATGACTGAACCAGGATTAAATCAGGACTGAACCAGGACTGAACCAGAATTAAACCAGGGCTAAACCAGGACTGAACTAGGACTGAACCAGGACTATCGGTGTCGGCTTCAGCACATGTCACTTTTACAAGTATTAAATAATGTTAATAAAATGCTGCACATTATGTTTTAGGACCAGCATCCAGACAAGGCAGACCTGCAGACTGCTATGGCGGCTTTTAAAAACCTGGCAGTAAGTCACTCACGTGTAAAATAATTATAATCAAAGCACACAAAGTTAAACTATGAAGTAAATGTGTTTAAAGGCTCAGTGTTTGGAAGTGAGAAAGAGGAAGGAGCTTGAGCTGCAGATCCTCAGCGAGCCAATCAGAAACTGGGAAGGCGATGACATCACCACCCTGGGCCCAGTGCTGCACATGTCCACGGCAATGGTGCACAACGGCCAGGTTAAAGCGTGTCAGATGTCCTCCCTGTGTGTGTCAGATACCCTCCCTGTGTGTCAGATGCCCTCATTGTGTTTCAAATGTGTGTCAGATGCCCTCCCTGTGTGTCAGATGCCCTCTCTGTGTGTCAGATGCCCTCCCTGTGTTTCCATGGGCTCTGATTCTGTATAATAACTTCTAACCTTGTAGTTTCTACAAACATTCTCTGTCCCTGTTAATAGGAGTTGAATGCTCAGAAAATCTCTGTTTTCACCTATCCCCTATCCCCGCCCACAGTTCTGTACTTACTTGCAATGATTTAAAGGGGCTCAAAAGATGCCTTTATTAAGATAAGATATGCCTTTATTAGAAAAGAAAAAAATGCCGCATAGTGATTTTTAACAATGAAAACAAGGTATTAAAAATCCCCTGCTTGCTCTATGTATGTCATAGTTTAGTATTAAATACCAAAAAGCACATTACTTGGCATTTGAGCTGCCCGTGTTCTACAGGAGTGGGAGGAGCGATACATGGTGCTGTTTTCTCATACTCTGCTCATGCTCTCAGCGTCTCTGCGCATGAGCGGCTTCATCTATCAGGTCTGTACTTTTCAAAATAAAACACAATGACTCTCATGTTTGTTCTGTTTAGTGGGCCCATATTGTTATAATGTTGTTTCCTCATCACAAACAGGCCTGGAGTTGTTTTTTGTTTCATTCACACATGTTTAACACAAAAACCCTGCATACTTACGCTGAGTTCTCTCAAGCTGAAAACACCCTGTTCCACCTTCTGATGTCATCATGTGGTAATACAGGAAGTGCTCCACTGTGTTTTTAAACTCCATACACCTTCATTAGAATGATTTGGATCATTTCAGATGTGGAATTTCCAATCTCTACTGAACTAAAGGTAAAAGGAGCTCTTAACCTGAAAACTACCTATTCATGACATCACAAGGTGGAACAGAGCATTTTGAGCTTTGGTGATATAGACAAACTAATAAAAAAGTGTTACTCGAACGTGTGTGAATGAAACAAAACACAACCTCAGGTCTGTTTTTGAGGAGGAAACAGCATTAGAACATGGTTTAAAGCTCACGAGAGTCAGTTTGTGTGATATAGAATCTTTAATGTGTGTTTAGGGTCGAGTGCCGTTGTTGGGGATGCTGATCTCCAGGATAGAAGACGGAGAAAACATGAGGAATGCCTTTGAGATAACAGGTTTGAAAAATATTGTTTATACATGTTATATTATGTGAGACTTATATTTTATTTCTATATATTGTATAAGCAGATCTTGAGGTCAATGTAATTCCACTGTGTACTGTCTACATTTAATTATGCTAGTTGTTGTTAGCTTCCCATCACAGCAAAACTCCACTTTGGCCTCTGAGAGTTGTGAAAAGTGCTTATTTATTTTATTTTTTATTTATTTAGTTATTTGAAGGACAGTGTGCAGATACATTAAAAAGATGGCTGCACCAATAAATCTGTTTTGGTGAATAATTAGGATGTTCAGAATGCATAAGGTCAGTGAGGAAGAACTTTGGACCAGTGCAAACCGTTTAAAATGAATGAACTAGTTATCAGGCAATAAATCCCTTTATAATTAGATGTAGACAGCACACAGTGGACTTATTTTGACTTGAAGAGCTGCTTAATTTATACACTACTTATATATCTGTACTGGGGCAAGACCAGTTTTGGTTTTGATCAATTATTTGGAAAAATCAGGTACAGGGCCTTTAAATGTAGATATGTTTCTGTGTCTCTAAAGGCAGTTCTGGTGAGCGGCTGCAGGTGGCACTATCCTCTCCTCCTCTCTTACAGCAGTGGTTGGACCTCCTGACCACACATACTCATGCTCCTCCAGCTCAGAGCCACGCGGGGAAACACTGCTACACTGTAAGTGGGTTTTAAAGATGCACTATGGATCCTTTCTAACATGCACAGTGTTTCACACTATGGCATTAAACATATCTATTTACTACAGCTACAGTTGTTTTTATTGCTCAAAAATACCTTGCATTCTTATTGTGAGTGGGCTTGCCTCTCCACAGATCTGACCTGGTAGCATAGACTGTATATATAAATGGACATAGCTAATTTGCTCGCTGCCTCATTCCAACTAGGAAGTGAGCGTGGGTGCACTCCTGGTTCCATCCATTCCAATTCACTTTACAATGAAAAATTGTGTCCCCTCTCTCAGTAACTGCTGCTGTCAGACTCGTTATTTTGGTCTTAAAATGTTCGTATTAACCCGTTCTACATAAAGAGCCATTACCTTCAGCACCTTGTTTGGATTGGCTCTTTAGTTGCTATGATACTCCTGGTTAGAATTCCAATTATGGAACTGGGCTCCAGATTGGCCCCTATAACTGCTAGCCTCGTTGAGCTTCATTTGGAGCTGGATGCTGTGGTTGACGTCGCACTCATTTAGTTCACTTCTTTATACTGTGTGTGCCTGATAGTGGCACTTGCTTGTCTCCATGGAGATAAAATGTTCTCTTCACCAGAAAAAAAATATACATATATAGTGTAGCTTGACGTTCATAAGACTTGTGATAAAATGCTAATTGTGATCTCAGAGCTGATTTTTGGAGTAGCTTTGTTGATTTTGTCTCTAATGGTTGTAATTTTGTAATCGAAGAATTGAAGAAAGTCATCACAACTAATGTTCGAGGGGATAAGAGACTCATTAGCAGTGTGGGAGTTTGTCAGCCTGGCTACTCACTATCTAGCATACCTAATGTAAACGCTTACTCACTACCTAGCATACCTAATGTAAACGCTTACTCCAGACATGCCCAAACTGCGTCCCAGGGGCCAAATGCGTCCCTCAGACCAATTTTTCTTGGCCCTCAAGCTTCTGGGTGAACTGGCCCATATTACCTTAAACAATACTTTTTACTGTACATTTCTGAAAATCCACTTTAACAAGATGATCTCAGATATTTAAAGTGTCCCACTGAGGATGTGAGCTTGAATACAGGTCTAGTGGTTCAGTCTAACTTGTAATAATAACGCACATTTGAAGTATTCAGTGTATTGGTGACCAGTCTATGGCCCGCGATCGGCCCACAGCTTTATTTTTTGTTCTTGTATGTGGCCCTGTGACACCCCTGCCTTACTCACTAACTATCATACCTAATGTAAACGCTTACTTACTTCCTAGCATACCTAATGTAAACGCTTACCTAGCATAACTAATGTAAACATTTACTCACTAACTATCATACCTAATGTAAACGCTTACTTACTACCTAGCATACCTAATGTAAACGCTTACCTAGCATACCTAATGCAAACTCGTACTCACTACCTAGCATACCTAATGTAAATGCTTATTTACTACCTAGCATACCTAATGTAAAGCTTATTTACTACCTAGCATAGCTAATGTAAACGCTTACCTAGCATACGTAATGTAAACGCTTACTCACTACCAAGCATACCTAATGTAAACTCAAATCAAATCAGTAACATCTGAAGCTTTTTGCCACCTAAAAATATTTCAATAATCAAAGTTATATTGTCAAAGCCAGGCTTCCTGTAGCTCAAAGAATATACTCTGCTTGTGTATAAGTCTCTCCATGGCCTAGGTCCAAAGTATATCTGTAACATGTTAGTGCCATATGAACCATCTCACACTCTGAGGACTTCAGGGACCGGCCTCCTGCTGGTGCCCAGAGTCAGGACTAAACAAATTTCGGACTATAGAGCGCACCTCAATATAAGCCGCACCAGCTAAATTTGAAAAGAAAATCAATTTTGTACATATATAAGCCACACCTGAATATAAGCCGCAGGTTTTCATATCGTAACATGAGATATTTACACAGAAAGACGGTGCACGGACACGCTTTTTTAAAACTGTGCCTGAAAATTGGCACCAACACGACATCAACACGGGATGAACACACCTGCAGGTTTAGAAAATAAAGCTGCACCAACACGGAAAATCTGCTTTTATTTCCTCTGAAAACTTTTGTCGTCTTTTTATATCGACCAAGTTGGATTCATTGATGCCGAGCTCACGTGCAGTGGCTCTATTTCAGGGGTCGGCAACCCGCGGCTCCGGAGCCGCATGTGCCTCTTTCAGCCTTATACTGCGGATCTGCGTGGCTTGGGAAAATAAATTTTAAGTATTTAATTGAAGTGTATTTTATTTGTGTTAGCTCTTTTTTGTTGTAGTTTAAATTGGAAGATTATTATGATCTTAAAATAAAATTATATTTTCTTATTTTTCATTGCTCAAAATAAGCGTCACACTCGTGGAACAATGTTCAAAACAAACACATCTCACGTCTCACAGACAGACACAGACACAGCTCACAGTCCTAGGTAAAGAGCCCTGATTTTCAGACGCTGTGCACATAGGGGTCAGGAGCAACTTTCGCCTGTCCCTAATGACGCACTAATAAGCTCGTCCGTAGATGTATCATGAAAATCCCCACAGAAATCTATTTGATGTAGTAGCAAGTATATTGTCTGCTCTTGTCTCTGCGATGAGGTATCACATATTACACATCAGACATGTCGCCCAAAAGTAGAGCCACAAGTGAGTGAAAATGAGCCAAAACAAAAGTCTTTGGAGAGCTTTTAACAAAGGGGGAAAGGACAACTGAGGAGCCAGAAGAGGAGACTACAACCTCCAAGAAAAAGAAAGATAAATTTAGCAGACAATACCTACTTAAAATCTGGGTTTGTCGCTACAGGTGACTCACACGCAGTCCGCTCTGCGTAATATGCGGGAAAAGCAATTGAGGCAATGAAACCTTCAAAACTGCTTTGGCACATGGAGAATAAGCACCTGGGATTAAACGATACGCCTTTGGATTTTTTTTTTGAAAGAAACTGTAGACATAATCACATAATCAGCGCAGGGCTCACACTGATGCAGCGGTTTGCTGAGTTGTATTTTTTTATGCACTTAAGTTGTTTTTGCCATATTTATCTGCCACGTGTAGAAGGCTTGTCCGTGAAAATAAAACCTACATTATTCCGTTACATTATTATTATTATTATTATACACAGTGTTATCTTCATTTTAGATGTCAAAAAGTATTTGCGGCTTCCAGTGTTTTATTTTACGTGGAAAGTGGGTCTTAAAGGCCGACCCCTGCTCTATTTCCTTCTTTATCTTAAAAACTGCATCATGTCCATTTCATGATGCGCAAAATGATCGTTCAAAATCAAAACTAGTGAATTCTTCAGAGCAGAATCTTTCCCCGCGTCTGTCTCACTTTTACGTTTACAGCTAGAGAGCGCCCCCCAGGGGCCGTTATCCAGTAAAATTCTATAAATAGAAATAGCACTGCTGTATAGGCCGCAGGGTTCAAAGTATGGGGAAAAAGTCGCGGTTTATAGTCCGAAATTTACGGTAATGTAAACTCTTACTCACTACCTCACATACCTAATGTAATTGCTTACTTACTACCTAGCATAGCTAATGTAAATGCTTACCTAGCATACCTAATATGATCACACCAAACCGACTCATAACTCTTTTTTGTTGGTCTGTGGTGCAGCTACCCTCTCTCCCGGCCACTCCCTCTCGACTCTCAGACTTACGGTCTGGAAACGGGCTCCAGGGTTCCCACACTCTGCCCCAGGCCTTCTCCTTCAGCCTTCCCCAAGGAGGAGGCACCGTGTGGGGGCCGCTTGAACCTCCACACACCCCTAAACCCTGGAGCCTCAGCTGCCTCAGACCCGCCCCTCCGCTGAGACCGGCCGCGGCACTCTGCTTTAAAGAGGTCAGTGACATCAGCAGAATCCCTCTAGTTTAACCTGGAGACAGGGCAGGAGGCTATGGTGGCTGTTTAATCGACTGTTTAACTGTTAGAATTGTTGACCTGGTTCATGGCTAATATCTCTGTCATCACTGGGCCTATGCACATGAAACAAAAATTGGCACAAAGTCCAACGTTTTCTCTGTCAGTGTAAATAAACAACAGTCCAATGATTTTTTCACAACAGCTTTAGAAAGTGGAGCTATTATTCAGCCCCAAAGTGATTGTTGTCAGTTTAAAGGACTTTATACCATAAGATTAATATGATGAGTTTGTTGAGCGGGTCCTGCACTAATGATGAGAAAGTTGAACATTTGTGGATTGTAAGTTTGGAGATTTCTTTAAAAACAGTCACTGTCCCTCAGACTTATATAGGCCCCTGGCATCCATCTTGTAATATTACATGTTCGCTCTTTAATAATTCTCTTTTTATTTTCAGGACATGAGCAAAAGTCCCAAAAACATGAAGAAACTTTTGCCCAAACGTAAACCAGAGAGGAAACCATCAGAAGAGGATTTCAGCACCAGGAAAAGTGAGATTTAAACAATGATTTATTCAAAATGAAACAAATGTTAGTGACATTTGAGACATTTGAATGTTCCATGTTGTTTTGAGGCACTGCTGCTTTAGAAGAAGATGCTCAGATTCTTAAAGTGATAGAAGCTTATTGCACCAGCGCCAAAACCAGACAGACTCTCAACTCCAGTGAGTAACAGTGTGCTTAATATCACCATCACACACAGCAAATACATGATCATTAATATGAGAGCGCTCCATGGAAATGTTGTTCCTTGGCTATAATATCCCATAGTCTGGCATAAAACTCATCTATCTCCATGGAGAATGTTCTGAAGCTGTTTCCATGGTAACATGCAGGTGAAGTAAAATCAAAATGATTACATTGATTTACTCATGGATTCACATGGGTTTAAAAGAAAACATATTGTAATTTTCTGAATGTAAATAATATGAGTAATGCCACCAACATATTACTACAGATACCCATTCAGTTACTTAAAGGGCCTGTATCACAAAACTGACTCCTGTGAGCTTCAAGTCATGTTCTAATGCTGTTCCCTCCTCAAAAACACACCTGCAGTTGTGTTGTGTTTTGTTTCATTCACACATGTTTTAGTAAACCATGTATTATTAGTCTATCTACATCTCCAAAGCTCAAAATGCTCTATTCGACCTTGTGATGTCATGAAGTGGTAGTTTTCAAGTTAACAGCTCCTTTTACCTTTAGTTCAGTAGAGATTGGCAATTCTTGGGCTGAAATGATCCAAATGATTCTAGTGAAGGTGGAGTTTAAAAATATAGTGGAGCACTTCCTGTATTACCACATGATGACATCAGAAGGTGGAGCAGAGTGTTTTCAGTTTGAGAGAAAGGTTTGTGTGTTAAACATGTGTGAATGAAACAAACCACAACTCCAGGTCTGTTTGTGATGAGGAAACATTATAGCAGATGAGAGAGCAGTGCATTATGGGCCTTCAAGGAGTTTAAACTCTTTATGTCACTTCTGTCCCTTTGTGTAACTCCACCCCTGAACAAACATAAACATTGTTGTTTGTTATGGGGAAAAAGCATTTATGTTGCAGGGCTGTGGACCGAACAAAAAGGAAAATAAAACATGCACTCCCCTCTCCATAGAGCTGACCTGTAACTTGGCCTAGTGACATTACCTCCTTGTCTTCTTAGAGATAGATAAATCTAATCTCATACTGTGGAAAATTCTAGGCAAAGCAATAACATCTCCGTGGAGACAAGTAGGTAGCGCACCCTCCACAAGAAAACTACACTTAATATTCTATAGGCAGCACGCAGTCATTTTTACAACTCAACACAAAGCTTTACACTTAATATTCTACAGGCAGCACGCTGTCGTTTTTACAACACAAAACAGGCTTTAAAAGTAAAATCTCAGTCAAATGCATCAAAACCTTCAGGTAACTCAAAATGGCTGCCTTTATCTAATCTGATCTTTGTCACTAACCAAGCTAACTTGTCTTTCTCTCTTCTATTTTCCTCATCATTAACCCTTTCCTATCCCTTTTTATTCCGCGCAACTTTGGACCATGCCTCTTTTATTTGACCTTTTTTCCTTTCAAAATCCCAATCATTTCTCCCAAATTCCTCTTTTCTATATTTTTGGAATTTTCTCTGGATTTTTTTGGTGGAATTTTTGTGGACTTTTTTGTGGTATTTTCTGTGAAATATATCCCAATGAAGCGTGGCAGGGCACTGACCTCATGCACAACCACATCCTGGTTGACTCCAGTGCTGCTAATCTGCCCGGCAACCCATCCGACCAATCAGAGGACTCGGATTACGACAGCGCGTGGACTATGCACAGTTACCGGACAGGATCCTTCTCTCGTAAGAAGAGACCAAACTATTTAGGTTTAAACAGGGAATCTGGTTCATTTTTCAAAAAGTTGAACTTTAGGTTGTTTTTTTTTAGATGAAATAAGAACTTTTAAGTTGTAGTCCAGCTTTTCCAGGAAGTAAAATGACTCAAAACAAAACTAGGACTAAACTGGAACTAAACCAGTACTAGATCAAGACTAAATCAAGTCAGACCAGAACAACTAACAAACCAAGACTGAAAACTTAACCATTATCAATCCTGATAGACCAAGGACTAAACCAGGTGTAAACCAGGTCTAAACCAAAGACTAACCAGGTCTAAAGCAGGAACTAAACTACAGTCTAAAACAGCATTAAACCAAGACTCTATCAGGACTAAACCATAGAACAAGGACTAAAACAAGACCTGACCAGGACTAAAGAAGAAAACCAGGACTCTATCTGTCAGGGCCTAACCAGAACTCTACTAGGTCTAGACTAAATCAAGGACTAAATCAGAACTAAACCAGGACTCTATCTGTCAGGATTTAAGCAGGACTAAACTAGGGCTAAACAGGACTAAACCAAGTCTAAACCAGGACTAAACCAGGGCTAAACCAGGACTAAACCCGGACTAAACTAGGTCTTTTCTTGACTTGCTTTCACACTTGTTTAATATCACATTAATAACATTAAACTCCATTGTTCTCCTGCCTTGAGCTTAATATATTTCTTCAACTCTTTTGTCATATCTGATACATTTTTCTTAAATATTGGAAATTTGAAAGTTCCACATGATTTTTCCGATGTTTTACTGATTTTTGGATGGCTTTGTGCATATTTTAGGGTCAAACAGGAAAGACGTGCACATGTTGTTCCCAGAGGAGGAGAAGATCATCGTGGAGGAGACGAGGAGTAATGGACAGACTGTGGTGGAGGAGAGGTGAGACTGCAACTGCCACAAAACTATAGACAAAAGTCAGATGTGGGAAAAAAAATATATGTAATGGCATTTTTTTCTGACATTGTGATTTAATTTGAATTATATTTTAACAGAATTCTTTACAAAGTTTATATTTTAAACCCAAAGAACTGACAAAAACACTGAAATCTGAAAAACATCGGACACACAGAAAGGGCATTTGACACACAGGGAGGGCATCTGACACACAGGGAGGGCATCTGACATACAGGGAGGGCATCTGACATACAGGGAGGGCATCTGACATACAGATTTGGATGGTGATTACTCGTGCGGTCTGATCTGAGCTCTTAAATATGTTTGTCCAGGAGTTTGGTGGACACTGTGTACAGCCTGAAGGACGAGGTGCAGGAGCTCAAACAGGTGAGTGCAGGGAGGGCATGCGGCTTAAACTACAGCAACAATAACGGAGTAGTAAAGTGTAAATGGAGTAAAAGTATAGAGTAAAGGTATGGAGTAAAGGTAATGGAGTAAAAGTATGGAGCAAAAGTATAATGTATGGACTAAAAGTATGGAGTAAAAGCATGGAGTAAAAGAATGGAGTAAAAGTATGGAGTAAAGGTATGGAGTAAAAGTATGGAGTAAAAGTATGGAGTAAAAGTATGGAGTTAAAGTATGGAGTAAAGGTATGGAGTAAAAGTATGGAGTTAAAGTATGGAGTAAAGGTATGGAGTAAAAGTATGGAGTAAAAGAATGGAGTAAAGGATGGAGTAAAGGTATGGAGTAAAAGTATGGAGTTAAAGTATGGAGTAAAGGTATGGAGTAAAAGTATGGAGTAAAAGAATGGAGTAAAGGATGGAGTAAAGGTATGAGGTCTGAAAACTACTCAGAGAAGTATTATTTTATTAAAACCTACTCGAGTAAATGTAATGAAGTATTACCTCTGGAGATACAGGCACGTAGATAATGTCATACAAAATGTCTCAGTTCCTGCATCCTGCCCCAGCACACATGTACTAGCAGCTCATCAGGTTAAAATAAATCCACTGTGTACTGTCTGCATCTAGTTATAAATGGTTTTATTGTCCAAGAATCAGGAAGTGCGTGTTAATATGCTAGTTGTTGTTAGCTTTAGGGCCCAAACACACTGCCCATGTCAGCGTTTACATGATGTTGCCCCTGTCAGTGTTTACGTGCGTAGCCTTGTAAAAACACAGCTACCTGTCAACCCAAGGACAGCCACTCCACAGCTCCGGCATCACATCTGCACTGGCTCTGTGTTTGTGGAAAACAACAACTCTGACAGGTGAGAACAACTGGTTCAATCGACTATCGTTTGTACAGGCAACGGCAGTCACGATCATGTTATGCTCCATATGCTCCATGTACGGCCAGCAGTATGGCCCATTCACTTTAAATGAGACATTGTGGCCCATTCACTTTAAATGAAACAGTGTGGCCCATTCACTTTAAATGCAGCAGTGCTGTTTTTACGCTTGTGTAAGGCCAAGTACACATACAGTGTACCTTTGGCCTTACGTCACAGCAAAACTCTGCTCTGGTCTCTGAGAGTTGTCAAAAGTGCTTATAAACTCATCATGGTTATGTTTTTTGTTTGTTTGTTGTTTTTTTGGTGTTTTTTTAATGTACAGGTACAAATACTTTAATATGATGATGTTTTAATATGATGATAATGATGATGGTGATGAAGATGATTATTTTTACGATGATAATGAAGATGGTGAAGAGGATGATGGTCGTGGTGGTGATGATGATGGTGATGAAAATGATGATGGTGGTGATGATGGTGATTATGTTGGTTATGATGATAATGATGATGTGATGATGTTGGTTATGATGGTGATTATAATGATGATGGTGATGATTATGTACTTTTCAGGACAATAAAAGAATGAAGCGGACTTTGGAGGAGGAGCAGAGAGCAAGGAAAGACCTGGAGAGAGCCGTCAGAAGAATCCTCCAGAACATGAACGATCCAACGTGGGACGAGACGAACTTATGAACCACCTTCAAATACATCTCCTGTAAGAGGTGCACATGGCCCACTAGGCTCACGTTTTACTCCAGATGCCCTCCCAGGAGCAGCCCTCCCCACATTGTTCAGGGATTTTTATTTATTATGAAGTTAAACTGGACCAGGAGCCATAGTTTTAGAGCTAATGCATCTAATATAAGGAATTAAACTAGGACTAAACCAGGTCTAAACCAGGTCTAAACCAGGACTGAACCAGGACTAAACTAGGACTGAACCAGGACTAAATCTGGGCTAAATCAGGACTAAACTAGGACTAAACCAGGCCTAAACCAGGACTAAACCAGGAGTAAACCAGGTCTAAACCAGGACTAAACCAGGACTGAACCAGGAATAAACCAGGTCTAAACCAGTTTTAAACTAGGACTGAACCAGGTCTAAGACAGGATTGAACCAGTTTTAAACCAGGACTAAACTAGGTCTAAACCAGCACTAAACCAGGGCTAAATCTGGGCTAAACCAGGTCCAAACCAGAACTAAACCAGTTCTAAATCTGTCTTGAACTGAACCAGGTTTAAACTAGTTCTGAACCGGGACTAATGGAAAACTAAATAAGACTAAACCAAGTAGAAAAAACAAGATTGAACCAGGTCTAAGTTATGTGAAACTGCCTTGTCCGTGTCCTCTTGTCCTTGTCTTCTTGTGTGTCCTCTTGTCCTTGTCTTCTTGTGTGTCCTCTTGTCCTTGTCTTCTTGTGTGTCCTCTTGTCCTTGTCTTCTTGTGTGTCCTCTTGTCCTTGTCTTCTTGTGTGTCCTCTTGTGTGTCCTCTTGTGTTGTCGCTTTTGCTCCACATGTAAATAATTGAATAATTATGGTAGAGGATCTTAGTAAAATCTGTGCCATTCGAAATGACCAAAATACAAGTTTATATTTAACTTCAAAGACGTTTTCAATCAACGACCCAGCACTGTAAAACACAATGTGGTGAGTTATAAGGAAACTTTAAAGAGGGGGTGCCGTGTAAGAAAACTTTAAAGAGGGGGTGTTATATAAGAAAATTTTAAAGAGGGGGTGTTGTGACAAGTCTGATGATCTTCCTTTGATGTTCTGACACTGTTCCCTCATCAAAAACATGAAGAGGTTTTACTTCCATGTATGTTTGACTCATCTAGTGATCTCTCCTGGGCCCTATTCAAACCCTCCTTATAGTTAGCAATATGAGCCTTTGCAAGGCTCCGCCCATAAACCTGTGTCATGCATGCTCCCACATGACAATTAATAAATTACATAAATATAAAAAAAACATGATACAAAACTGTACACAGCAACTTGACAAACCTGATGTGATGTGCAGTAGTTTCTTTAGTGGGATGCAGTTGATTGTGTTGGGATAGTGCTCTGAAGGGCAAGGGACTTAGCACAGAGAGCAAAGGGAGGAGAGACTCAGAGCATCAAAACAAAAGGGAAACTGATAAAACATGTCAATATGTTGGTTGGGCAAATATAGCATTTTCAAAACAATAAAAGGAAACATGGTGATCTAATTATGTTATGTGTTACAGTTAAATACCTCTTCTTAAGTACTCAATAGAAGTCAAATATCCCCTCTTTAAATACAATGTTTTTTTGTTTTGTTTTTTGAGAACTGTAACTAATAAACAAGCAATTTTGTCTAAATATAACATTAAAAGAATGTAATTTTCTGTATTTATGAAATGTGTCCATGTTTGGTCCTGTAGTATTTTGTCATTATCTCTTCACTGATTCTATGCACTATCTGCTGTAGTACTGTCCCATCATTGTCAATATGTTTTAGATTCAAAGTATCTGTGACAAAGACTCTATCACCTGCTCATCTCCATGGAGATGTTATTGCTTTGTCTGAATGTAGTATAGCATTAAACATCTATCCTGGATTTATTTCATTACATGTGTTTTAGTTGAAACAGTACTTCTAAAACATATAGTTTTTACTGTCACTGGAGTCGCCTCTGCAAAGATCTTACTTGTAACTTGGCCTGGTGACTTTTTCATGGAGATACATATGTTTATTTAGTGGAACATTCCAGCCCAAAGCAATGACTACATAGATACAAACAGTACTGTTACACAGTTCAGCTTTAAATGTCCAGCCAAGAATCCTTTTTTTTTAGGCCAAAGCAATATTTAAAGTGAGTTATGTTGTATTTTTTCATATTTCTTTACATATTTTTGACAATTACTTATCAGAATTTGTTTAATGGAAACCACACTTTTTAAAGCCATTTAAATGAAATATTTGTGATTCACCAAATCCTGTGACTATCACCTTCAACTGTTACACTTTAATTTATTAAAAACATTCAATTTCACTGTGAAAATACACTTCAAAGGTGTCATTTATTGCAACAGCAGCAGTAGAGGTAGTGCTAGTAGTAGTAATAGTTTTAGTAGTAGTAGTAGTAGTTGTAGTAGTAGCAGTAACAGTAGTTGTAGTAGTTGATCTTGTAGTAGTAGCAGTAATAGTAGCTGTAGTATTTGTTGTAGTAGTTGTAGTAGTTCTAGTGCTAGTTGTAGTTGTTGTTGTAGTAGAAATAGTAGTTAAAGTAGTTGTAGTAGTAGCAGTGGTAGTAATAGTAGTAGTAGTTGTAGTTGTGGTAGTTGTAGTAGCAATAATAATGTGATGGAAATTTAAGTATATTCATGTTGTGTATTTAAAAAGCATTTGATCTGTGTCAGTCTGCCAGGCCCAGACCAGACATTAACATGTGTGAAGCTCTGTCTCCATCCCACAGGAAACTCACTGTTGTTCTACCTGTCTACGTGTGAAAGTTCATTATCATATGGGTGTGAAACAAAAGTCACTCTGCTTTGAAATGAATGTAGCATTGTCATTCTGGTATAAAATAGTCAGAGCTCATATGCTCAGGGATTGGTTGGGGTTGGGTTGTTGAGACTTGGACTTAGACTGAGAGGGGAACTGGGGAAGAGGCCGGGAGGCTATGAGTCTGTGGCCAGGGCAGGCCTGGGCCCTGTCCTGTCTGTATCTGCTGTAACAAACAATAAACCCCTTTTCCTGTATTTCAAAACTCACCAAGCTTCAAAAATGGATTACTTTTCCCCTAGAATGTAATTTTTTCCACAACAATAATGGTGTCAGAAGAGTGGGATCCACGAGTGGTCGTCGAGAACACAGTGGAGATGGAATTTTGTCTTCCTTTTGGTTTCTGTCCTGATGCATGGATCTTTCAAAGAAGAACATGGATGGGCATTGGTTTCTGTCCTGGATCACCACAGCTGGAATTGAACAAGGTCTAATTGGTGAGCTTTTACAATACAGACTTCTTTCCATTTGAAAAGGAAGTCTTCATCTACAAAGACTGGTAAATCAAAGGAGAATGTATTTTGGAAATGCAAAATGCTTAACTAAACATACTCAAAGGCCATAGTTCTGATCCAATACCATTTTTGATTCATCTCACAACCTTTCAGTCTTTGTAGCTCCAAAATCTCATGTGTGTACCACCATGCTGCCCTAACAATGTGCTGCTAATACAATTCAAGCAACAATGGCCCTCCACCACTCCTTATTTCCTCACTTTTGGGACATAGTTGACAGACCACTCATCCTTTTAAGCCACTGAAGCTAAGATATTGGAAGTTACGAATGCCAAAACATCTAAAATGTGGAGCAAATCTTCAAGAGGATCTGGACCGAAATTGATTCCAACTGAGGAGCCCTGCTGTGCTGACTATGCCCAGTCCATGGGACTGTGATGACTGTAGCTCCACCTTTGACTAAGCTGTGAGACACTGTGTAAAGGTGAACATGTTTTGCTAATCTTTGCTTTATATAATATGTAGTATTGGGACCTATTTGAATTTATTCTCCAGAATGAGGTTTAGGAGTCATTATGGTTAACTGCCAAACAGTCATGGGTGAAATTCCCCTCTAGTTGTAACAAGCTAGTAAACAGTCAAACGGTTGGAGGTCCCTGCTATTTAGCAAACAGTCACTAGGTGAAACTCCTATCTAGGGTTACTAACTGGTAAAAGGCAAAAGGGTGAAAGTCCCTGTGTAGTTGAGTGTAAGGACGGCTGATTATTTTTTTTTTCATGAGGGAGAGTAAATTCAGCAGTCCATTATGTAATTGCAAAATGCAATTTACGTAATGTCAACGGTATGCTCTAATACACTCACAATGTTAAGTGTGAAGAAAAAAAAAAGAAAAAAAACAGTAAAGAGGAAAAAAAAAGAAAAAACAAAAATTGGGGAAAAAAAAATCTGGGGAAAAAAAGTAAGAAATTGGTTAAGTACAGAGCGTGACACAAGAAGTGAATGGTGCATTTGTGTGTCCTTTGATCTGATCAGCCAAACTGTGTAGTGTGACATAAGAAAATATGTGTGTAACACCTTAAACCATTGTAAACCATGTCAACAAGAAAATGACAGGATGCAGTTTCAACTGATCCACTCATTTCCTACATTTCTTTGTTTCTTTATATTCAGTGTCAGTGTGATATTTTCAGACAGCAGAGGACAGTGGACAGCAGAGGATAGCAGAGGGTTGCAGAGGACAGCAGAGGGCTGCAGAGGACAGCAGAGGACAGCAGAGGGCTGCAGAGGGCTGCAGAGGACAGCAGAGGACAGCAGAGGGCTGCAGAGGGCTGCAGAGGGCAGCAGAGGGCTGCAGAGGGCAGCAGAGGGCTGCAGAGGGCAGCAGAGGGCTGCAGAGGGCAGCAGAGGGCAGCAGAGGGCTGCAGAGGGCTGCAGAGGGCTGCAGAGGGCTGCAGAGGGCTGCAGAGGGCTGCAGAGGGCTGCAGAGGGCTGCAGAGGGCAGCAATGTCCCGCTCAGAGACAGAGTGCGGTGTGTGGGTTGCGACGGGAGGACGCGCTATGTGCACGTTAAATCTCACGTGTAAGACTGATGCGGAGACCACACTAAAAAAATTTAAACGAGACGTTCTTTTTAAAACACACACTACAAATAATGCACAAATAATGGAAATATTACGTAGATTTTTACGAATTTATTTTATTTGTATTTATTTATTTATTTTTTGACAAAATAAAAACATTTGTCCTCGGGATAAAAGATAAAACGGTTTAAAAGTGTCGGAGTTTGATTGACACGTGCGCAAACACGATTGACTTTTTTTTTTTTTTATTACGTCATGATGTCACTGAAAATCTGTGAAAACATTTGATTTGAAACAGTTATATCTCTTTATGAAATGGTTCGCTCAAATCTGAATTATTCTTTAAAAATGCAGCACTGTAATTGTGCAGATGTGTTTACAATGAATGTATTATGAATGCACCGTTTTCCGTGTGTTTTTACTGTTAGTTGTTGTATTTTTATTAAGAACAACTGCTGTATAAATCCTGCCTGGATTTATTGTGGTTTACTTTCAAAAATCTAAATAAAATGTGTCAGACAAATTCAAACTCGAAAACCTAGATTCTACTTCTATTCTATTCTGGAGTCCTATACTTTAGTACACATTGTAAACTTTACTTAAGTCAGTTTTAAAATATTTTTAACTTTCCACTACATTTTTTGAATAGGACTAAAAAGTAAAAGTATTTCTTTACTATTGTGTGGAACCTGCTGAAAAATCTGAGGATAATTTTTAAACCAAGTTCAGTTTGAACAAATAAAAACAGGTAAAAAAATATATAGATTCAGCTGTTTCTACTGAAATTCAATACAACCGTTTATCAAAATCACAACATTTGCAGCTTTAATAGACCTCAAAATCTGCATGAAATACTTTTACTTTTTTTTACTTTAATGCTTTTACTTTGGTAGATTTTTTATTTTTATCTGTACTTTTACTTAAGTATCTGCACTTCTACTTAAATATCTGTATTTTTACTTAAGTATCTGTACTTTTACTTAAGTATCTGTATTTTTGAGTAACAAATCTGAGTACTTCTTCCAGCGTTGCTAAAAACTCAAAACCAAATATGTAAACCAAGAGTTTTAAACCAGTTTTATTCTTATTTACAAATTTCAGTTTGAGAGTTGCACCTCAAGTGTTCAAGGTGAAGTGTTCAAGGTGAAGTTTTGAAGTGAAGTATTCAAAGTGAAATGTTCAAGGTGAAGTGTTCAAGGTGAAGTGTTCAAGGTGAAGTTTTGAAGTGAAGTGTTTGAGGTGAAGTGTTCACAGTGAAGTGTTCACGGTGAAGTGTTCAAGGTGAAGTGATCGAGGTGAAGTGTTCACAGTGAAGTGTCCAAGGTGAAATGTTCAGGGTGAAGTGTTCAAGCTGAAGTGTTCAAGGTGAAGTGTTTTAGGTGAAGTGTTCACGGTGAAGTGTTCACGGTGAAGTGTTCAAGGTGAAGTGTTTGTTTAAAGGCATTTCTTCTGTGAACATGAGCCACAGGTGAACACATCTGATCCTAATTGTGACGTGTTTGATCACGTTTATGCAGTCATGTGATTTGGCCAAATGTTTGTACATGAAATATGTGAATATATAATTGGACATAGCTAACTCGGCAGCGAGTGCCTGGTAGCCGGGCCCCGTGGGGCTGGGCCTACGGGCCAAACAGCAGTGTGTAGTACCCGGCCTTCTTGGAGTCCCTAGGAGGGGTACTAGACAGTGCACCAACCGGGGACTCCGTTGTTCTCCTGGGGGACTTCAATGCCCATGTGGGTAATGACAGTGACACTTGGAGGGGCGTGATTAGGAGGAATGGCCTCCCCGATCTGAACCCGAGTAGTGTTTTGTTATTGGACTTCTGTGCTAGTCACAGTTTGTCCATAACAAACACCATGTTCGAGCACAAGGGTGTCCATCGGTGCACGTGGCACCAGGACACTCTACGTCGGAGGTCGATGATCAACTTTGTTGTCATGTCATCTGACCTCCGACCGCGTGTCTTGGACACTCGGGTGAAGAGAGGGGCTGAGCTGTCAACTGATCACCACCTGGTGGTGAGTTGGATCCGCTGGCAGAGGAGGAAGCCGGACAGACCTGGCAGGCCCAAGCACATCATGAGGGTCTGCTGGGAACATCTGGCGGAGCCCTCTGTCAGAGGGGTCTTCAACTCCCACCTCCGGGAGAACTTCTCCCTGATCCCGGGGGAGGCTGGGGACATGGACTCTGAGTGGGCCATGTTCTCCACCTCTATTGTCAATGCAGCTGCTCGTAGTTGTGGTCGTAAGGTCTGCGGTGCTTGTCGCGGCGGCAATCCCCGAACCCAGTGGTGGACACCGGAAGTAAGGGATGCCATCAAGCTGAAGAAGGAGTCCTATCGAGCCTTGTTGGCTCGTGGGACTCTTGAGGCAGCTGATGAGTACAAGCGGGCCAAGCGTGCCGCGGCTCGGGCAGTCGCAGAGGCAAAAACTCAGGGTTGGGAGGAGTTCGGGGAGGCCATGGAGGAGGATTATCGGACGGCCTCAAAGAGATTCTGGCAAACCGTCCGACGCCAGTGTTGGTGAAGCAGTGCTTCACCAACACTGTTTACAGTGCGGGTGGAGAGCTGCTGACCTCGACTGGGGATGTTGTCGGGTGGTGGAAGGAATACTTTGAGGATCTCCTCAATCCCACTGTCACGTCTTCCGAGGAGGAAGCAGAAACTGGGGACCCGGAGGCGGACTCGTCCATCACCCTGGCTGAAGTCACTGAGGTGGTTGGCAAGCTCCTCGGTGGCAAGGCTCCGGGGGTGGACGAGATCCGTCCTGAGTACCTCAAGTCTCTGGATGTTGTGGGGCTGTCTTGGCTGACACGTCTCTGCAACATTGCGTGGCGGTCGGGGACAGTATCTGTGGAATGGCAGACCGGGGTGGTGTTCCCTCTTTATAAGAAGGGGGACCGGAGGGTGTGTTCCAATTACAAGGGAATCACACTCCTCAGCCTTCCTGGTAAGGTCTATTCCAGGGTACTGGAGAGGAGAATCCGACCGATAGTCGAACCTCGGATTCAGGAGGAGCAGTGTGGTTTTCGTCCTGGTCGCGGAACACTGGACCAGCTTTATACTCTCCATCGGGTCCTCGAGGGTTCTTGGGAGTTTGCCCAACCAGTCCACATGTGTTTTGTGGATCTGGAGAAGGCATTCGACCGTGTCCCTCGTGGTGTCCTTTGGGGGGTGCTCTGGGAGTATGGGGTCTGGGGCTCTTTGCTAAGGGCTGTCCGGTCCCTGTATGACCGGAACAGGAGCTGTGTTCGCATTGCCGGAAGTAAGTCAGACCTGTTCCCGGTGCATGTTGGACTCCGCCAGGGCTGCCCTTTGTCACCGGTTCTGTTCATTATATTTATGGACAGAATTTCTAGGCACAGCCAGGGGCCGGAGGGGGCCTGGTTTGGGAACGACAGGATCTCATCATTGCTGTTTGCAGATGATGTTGTCCTGATGGTTTCTTCGAGCCAGGACCTGCAGCAGGCACTGGGGTGGTTTGCAGCCGAGTGTGAAGCTGCTGGGATGAGAATCAGCTCCTCCAAATCCGAGGCCATGGTGCTCGACCGGAAAAAGATGGTTTACCCTCTCCGGGTGGGTGGTGAGTCTCTGCCCCAAGTGGAGGAGTTCAAGTATCTCGGGGTCTTGTTCACGAGTGAGGGAAGGATGGAGCGTGAGATTGACAGGCAGATCGGTGCAGTGCGTGAAATGCGTTTCCTCCGCAGAGTGGCCAGGTGCACCCTTAGGGATAGGGTGAGGAGCTCGGTCACACGGGAGGAGCTCGGAGTAGAGCCGCTGCTCCTACAAGTTGAGAGGAACCAGTTGAGGTGGCTCAGGCATCTGCTCAGGATGCCTCCTGGACACCTCCCTAGGGAGGTGTTCTGGGCATGTCCCACCGGGAGGAGGCCCCGGGGAAGACCCAGACACGCTGGAGGGACTATGTCTCTCGGCTGGCCTGGGAACGCCTTGGGGTCCCACCGGAGGAGCTGGAGGACGTGTCTGGGGTGAGGGAAGTCTGGGAGTCCCTGCTTAGACTGCTGCCCCCGCGACCCGGCCCCGGATAAGCGGAAGAAAATGGATAGATAGATAGATAGATAGATAGATAGATAGATAGATAGATAAATAGATAGATAATATAAATATTATATAAATGGGCATAGCTAACCATCGACTCTGGCTCCAGTTCACTATAGATTAAAAACCTGTGTCCCCTGTCTCTGTAATAACTGCTGTCAGACTCATCATTTTGGTCTAAAATGTTCGCATTAAGCTGCTCTACATGATCCTGGAATTTTTATTTCACTATTGTGTCTGTAAATCAACCTATGAAGATTAATAACAATCAGGCGCCTTCCTTCCCAGAGGTCTCTGCAGTACTGTTAGCAACAGCTTTGATTGACAGCGTTGCTAAGTGCCCGCTCCCTGTGGTGTTACCATTAAAAGCCCCGCTTTTAATGGTATTATGGCCCCGCCCTAAAATGTACAGGACGCCGGCCATATTGGATCAAACCCGGGAACGACAAAAGTGCACATCCTCGCATTCAGGACATTTTCTCGCCCAGTTTTCATCATAAACACTTCAAATTTGGCCAAATCCCTCTAAACCCATGTGTGATTAAAGATTAACAATTACATTTTGATTATGACTTTGGGTGTGGTCAGGGTGAATTTTCAACCAAATCGCAATTTTTGCAATATTTCAATAAAATATTTGTCTTTCACACATTTTTTGTTGGGAAAATGCTAATACAGTGTTTATGCACATTTGTGAGCTGAACGCAGTGATATGCAAATCAAGGCACTCTCTCACAAAATGGCTCTCTAGCGCCCTCTTCAAATTTCATTTTCAAAATTTCGTAGAAGACAATCGATTTGTCGTGGGCCTGTGAAAAAATTCACAGGGCCCTTATTTGTGATGGAGCACAATGTGAGAAAATCACATGACTGTAGCTGTTATGGTTTAGGAGAAAAATAATTGGTCGAAAATGCGTTTCCATTATTATTATTCTTCTTCGTCTTCTTATTTTGGTCGCGACTTTGAATCCACTTTTGACCCCCTGAACGTTAACGAAAAGTAAATTTTATTGGACCCAAAATTCAAGGTTGGAGAAAAATTTATTATTTTGA
The DNA here is from genome assembly GCF_009829125.3 of Periophthalmus magnuspinnatus. Classification (NCBI taxonomy): domain Eukaryota; kingdom Metazoa; phylum Chordata; class Actinopteri; order Gobiiformes; family Gobiidae; genus Periophthalmus; species Periophthalmus magnuspinnatus. The sequence goes on along the minus strand of NC_047127.1, from coordinate 16,917,392 downwards.
TGTTCAAAAAAATTAATGTATCAAAATGACTCAATAGCGCCACCTCAAAATTTGAAATACATTGCGGCAATGAGAGACCTTTTTTATCGTAGACAAATGAAATTTGGTACAAACATAGAACATGTCAAGACAAGTAAAAAATTATATTATGACCCCACCCTAAACCCTACAGGAAGTCGGCCATTGTGGGCGGAACCTCATTTTTTCAAAATTTTACCTCTCACATTTGGATTTTTTGCGCCTTGGATTTTCATTCAACAAACTTGCAAATTGGTCAAAATGAACTAGACCCATGTGGGATTATAAGCAACTCTTTTGGAATTTTCTAAGTAATAAAATATGGGTGTGGCCAGCCTGCAAAGAAAAAAGCCATTTTTAAAAGTTTTTAATTGCATGTAACTCACACAGTTAGTGTCCTACGTCCCGGCATGAATATACTTTTTTATTCAAAATGTTGATCTGAACACATAGATATACAATTTACACAGGTCAGACTTTTTATTGCTCCACAGCGCCCCCTCAAACTTTGATTTTATGGGGCCAATGGGAGCCCGACTCAGAAAAAAGTCAACTTAAAAATCTGAAACTCACATCACAAAATAGTACATGTCGGGACATGACAAAAATGATATTATGGCCCCGCCCTAATATGTACAGGAAGTCGGCCATATTGGATCAAACCCGGGAACGACAAAAGTGGACACCCTCACATTCAGGACATTTTCTTGCACAGTTTTCATCACAAACACTTCAAATTTGGCCAAATCCCACTAAACCCATGTGTGATTAAAGATTATCAATTTTACTTTGATTATGACTTTGGGTGTGGTCAGGGTGAATTTTCAACAAAATCGCAAATTTATGAATATTTCAAAAAAATATTTCTCTTTCACACATTTTTTGTTGGGAAAACGCTAATACAGCGTTTATGCACATTTGTGAGCTGAACGCAGTGATATGCAAATCAAGGCACTCTCACAAAATGGCTCTCTAGCGCCCTCTTCAAATTTCATTTTCAAAAATTCGTAGAAGACAATCGATTTGTCGTGGGCCTGTGAAAAAATTCAAAGGGCCCTTATTTGTGATGGGGTACAATGTGAGAAAATCACATGACTGTAGCTGTTATGGTTTAGGAGAAAAATAATGGGTGGAAAATGCGTTTCCATTATTAGGCCCGAGCCTGGGACTCTGTCCCGGCGAGGGACTCATTAAAATCGCGTCTGAAACCCGGAAAATGGCAAAAATCAAGTAGTAAACACGCCCCGACATGGCAGTGAGTGGTGTCAAAAATTAGAACTCGACGAGCTCTAATTGTCACAAAAGACCCCAAGAAAAAATAACGAAAGACGACTCAGTAGCGCCACCTCAAACTTTGATTTTCATGGGGTCAATGGGAGCCCGAAACCGAAAAAAGTCAACGTAAAAATCCAAAACTCACATCAAAAAATAGTACATGTCAGGATATGACAAAAATTATATTATGGCCCCGCCCTAAAATGTACAGGACGCCGGCCATATTGGAACAAACCCGGGAACGACAAACGTGCACACCCTCGCATTCAGGACATTTTCTCGCACAGTTTTCGTCAGAAACACGTCAAATTTGGTCAAATCCCTCTAAACCCATGTGTGATTACAGATTAACAATTACATTTTGATTATGACTTTGGGTGTGGTCAGGGTGAATTTTCAACAAAATCGCAATTTTTGCAATATTTCAATAAAATATTTATCTTTCACACATTTTTTGTTGGGAAAACGCTAATACAGCGTTTATGCACATTTGTGAGCTGAATGCAATGATATGCAAATCAAAGCACTCTCTCACAAAATGGCTCTCTAGCGCCCTCTTCAAATTTCATTTTCAAAAATTCGTAGAAGACAATCGATTTGTCGTGGACGTGTGAAAAAATTCACAGGGGCCTTATTTGTGATGGGGCACAATGTGAGAAAGTCACATGACTGTATCTGTTATGGTTTAAGAGAAAAATAATAGGTGGAAAATGTGTTTCCATTATTATTCTTATTTTGGTCGCGACTTTGAATCCACTTTTGACCCCCTGAACATTAACGAAAAGTCAATTTTATTGGACCCAAAATTCAAGATTGGTGAAAAATTTTGTATTTTAATGTTCAAAAAAATTCATGTACGAAAATGACTCAATAGCGCCACCTCAAAATTTGAAATACATTGCGGCAATGAGAGACCTTTTTCATCGTAGACAAATGAAATTTGGTACAAACGTAGGACACGTCAAGACAAGTAAAAAATTATATTATGACCCCACCCTAAACCCTACAGGAAGTCGGCCATTGTGGGCGGAACCCCATTTTTTCAAAATTTTACCTCTCACATTTGAATTTTTTTTTCATTCAAAAAATGTGCAAATTGGTCAAAAGGAACTAGACCCATGTGGGATTATAAGCAACTCTTTTGGAATTTTCTAAGTAATAAAATGTGGGTGTGGCCAGCCTGCAACGAAAAAAGCCATTTTTAAAAGTTTTTAATTGCATGTAACTCACACAGTTAGTGTCCTACGTCCCGGCATGAATATACTTTTTTATTCAAAATGTTGATCTGAACACATAGATATACAATTTACACAGGCCAGACTTTATATTGCTCCACAGCGCCCCCTCAAACTTTGATTTTCATGGGGCCGATGGGAGCCCGACTCGGAAAAAAAGTCAACTTAAAAATCTGAAACTCACATCAAAAAATAGTACATGTCGGGACATGACAAAAATTATATTATGGCCCCCCCTTAAAATGTACAAGAAGTCGGCCATATTGGATCAAACCCGGGAACGACAAAAGTGCGCACCCTCGCATTCAAGACATTTTCTCGCACAGTTTTCATCAGAAACACGTCAAATTTGGCCAAATCCCCCTAAACCCATGTGTGAGTAAAGATTATCAATTACATTTTGATTATGACTTTTGGTGTGGTCAGAGTGAATTTTCAACAAAATCGCAAATTTATGAATATTTAAAAAAAATATTTCTCGTTCACACATTTTTTGTTGGGAAAACGCTAATACAGCGTTTATGCCCATTTGTAAGCTGAACGCAATGATATGCAAATCAAGACACTCTCTCAGAAAAAGGCTCTCTAGCGCCCTCTTCAAATTTTATATTCAAAAATTCGTCGAAGACAATCGCTTTGTTGTGGACTTGTGGAAAAAATTCACAGGGGCCTCATTTGTGATGGGGCACAATGTGAGAAAGTCACATGACTGTATCTGTTATGGTTTAGGAGAAAAATAATGGGTGGAAAATGCGTTCCCATTATTAGGCCCGAGCCTGGGACTCCGTCCCGGCGAGGGACTCATTAAAACCGCGTCTGAAACCCGGAAAATGGCAAAAATCAAGTAGTAAACACGCCCCGACATGGCAGTGAGTGGTGTCAAAAATTAGAACTCGACGAGCTCTAATTGTCACAAAAGATCCCGAGAAAAAATAACGAAAGACGACTCAGTAGCGCCACCTCAAACTTTGATTTTCATGGGGCCAATGGGAGCCCGACTCGGAAAAAAGTCGACGTAAAAATCCGAAACTCACATCAAAAAATAGTACATGTCGGGACATGACAAAAATGATATTATGGCCCCGCACTAAAATGTACAGGATGCCGGCCATATTGGATCAAACCTGGGAACGACAAAAGTGCACAGCCTCGCATTCAGGACATTTTCTCGCACAGTTTTCATCAGAAACACGTCAAATTTGGTCATATCCCTCTAAACCCATGTGTGATTAAAGATTAACAATTACATTTTGATTATGACTTTGGGTGTGGTCAGGGTGAATTTTCAACAAAATCGCAATTTTTGCAATATTTCAATAAAATATTTATCTTTCACAAATTTTTTGTTGGGAAAACGCTAATACAGCGTTTATGCACATTTGTGAGCTGAACGCAATGATATGCAAATCAAGACACTCTCTCACAAAATGGCTCTCTAGCGCCCTCTTCAAATTTCATTTTCAAAAATTCGTAGAAGACAATCGATTTGTCGTGGACGTGTAAAAAATTCACAGGGGCCTTATTTGTGATGGGGCACAATGTGAGAAAGTCACATGACTGTATCTGTTATGGTTTAGGAGAAAAATAATAGGTGGAAAATGCGTTTCCATTATTATTCTTCTTGTTATTTTGGTCGCGACTTTGAATCCACTTTTGACCCCCTGAACATTAACGAAAAGTCAATTTTATTGGACCCAAAATTCAAGATTGGTGAAAAATTTTGTATTTTAATGTTCAAAAAAATTCATGTACGAAAATGACTCAATAGCGCCACCTCAAAATTTGAAATGCATTACGTCAATGAGAGACCTTTTTCATCGTAGACAAATGAAATTTGGTAAAAACATAGAAGATGTGAAGAAAAGTAAAAAATTATATTATGACCCCACCCTAAACCCTACAGGAAGTCGGCCATTGTGGGCGGAACCCCATTTTTTCAAAATTTTACCTCTCACATTTGGATTTTTTGCGCCTCAGATTTTCATTCAAAAAAATTGCAAATTGGTCAAAATGAACTATACCCATGTGGGATTATAGGGAACTGTCTCGTTTTTTTTTTACATCATAAAATGTGGGTGTGGCCACCAATCAAAGAAAAAAACTATATTTTGTTAAAATGCACATAACTCACACATGCAGTATCCGATTTCCCGGCATTAATATACATTTTGTTTAAAATCTGGATCTACACAAAATGATATACAATTTACATATGTCAGATTTTTTTTTTGCTCCACAGCTCCCCCTTGATCTTTTGAATTGGAACAAAAAAATTACTTTGCCATAAACATTTGAAATTCAGCATGGACATTTGGCTTGGCAAACTGAACAAAAAAGCCAAGGAGTACATACCTCTGTCTGCAACTATGTTACCGTGGTAACATAATAAATGTGTCATTGAAATGAATGGGGTTCAGAGTACTGGACTTTGTTGTTGACTAAATAGATGCTCTACACTCATCAAACTATGGCCTAAAATTCAAGATTGGCAAAACAAGTTGTATTTTGATGGTCACAAAAATTATTATTTCAAAATGACTCAATAGCGCCACCTCAAAAATCAAAATGCATTATGTCAATGAGAGACCTTTTTCATCGTAGACAAATGAAATTTAGTACAAACATAGAACATGTCAAGACAAGTAAAAAATTATATTATGACCCCACCCTAAACCCTACAGGAATTCGGCCATTGTGGGCGGAACCCCATTTTTCCAAAACTTTACCTCTCACATTTGGATTTTTTGCACCTTGGATTTTCATTCAACAAACTTGCAAATTGGTCAAAATGAACTAGACCCATGTGGGATTAGAGACTATTCTTCCTAATTTTTTTACTTTATAAAATGTGGGTGTGGCCAGCCTGGAATAAAAAAAGCAATATTTTGAACTTATAAATTGCGAGTAACTCACACATGCAGTGTCCTATTTCCCGGCATTAATATACATTTTTTTCAAAATGTTGATCTGAACACATATATATACAATTCGCAAAGGTCAGACATTATATTGCTCCACAGCGCCCCCTTGAACTTTTGAATTGGACCAAAAAAATTACTTTGCCTTAAACCGTTAAAATTCAGCATGGACATTTGGCTTGGCAAACTAAATAAAAAAGCCAATGAGAACATACCTCTGTCTGCAACTATGTTACCGTGGTAACATAATAAATGTGTCATTGAAATGAATGGGGTTCAGAGTACTGGACTTTGTTGTAGACTAAATAGATGCTCTACACTCATCAAACTATGGCCTAAAATTCAAGATTGGCAAAAAATGTTGTATTTTGATGGTCACAAAAATTAACGTATCAAAATGACTCAATATCGCCACCTCAAAATTTGAAATACATTACAGCAATGAGAGATATTTTTCATTATAGACAAATGAAATTTGGTACAAACATAGAACATGTCAAGACAAGTAAAAAAATATATTATGACCCCACCCTAAACCCTACAGGAAGTCGGACATTGTGGGCGGAACCTCATTTTTTCAAAATTTTAACTCTCACATTTGGATTTTTTATGACGTGGATTTTCATTCAAGAAACTTGCAACATGGTCACAATTTACTAGACCCATGTGGGATTAAAGGAAACTCTTTTGAAATTTTCTAAGTTATAAAAGGTGGGTGTGGCCAGCCTGAAAAGAAAAAAAAAAACGTTTTTTGAAGTTTTAAATGACCCGTAGCTCAAACATGCAGTTTCCTATTTTCCGGCATTAATATACATTTTGTTCAAAATCTTGATCTGAGTGAATAGATGTGCAATTTACACATATCAAATATTACATTGCTCCACAGCGCCCCCTTGAAATTTTTAAATGGCACATAAAAAATTTACTTACTAAAAATTACTAAACATTTGAAATTTGGCATGGACATCCCTATTCCGATACTGAACAAAAAAGTCAATGACACCATACCTCTATTTTTAAAAGTGTTGCCATGGCAACATCTGACATTTCTCATTGAAATACATAGGTTTTGGTTAAATAGGATGAAAAATATTTACTCTGTCATAGATCATGAAAATTTGGAACACATATTCCTCTCATCATACTGAACAAAAAAGCCAATGAAGACAAACTTCTATTTCCAACCGTTCAGGGGTGACAATGTTATCACTGCTTGCAGTTTTAATTAGGCCCTAGCCTGGGACTCCGTCCCGGCGAGGGACTCATTAAAACCGCATCCGAAACCTGGAAAATGGCAAAAATCAAGTAGTAAACACGCCCCGACATGGCAGTGAGTGGTGTCAAAAATTAGAACTCGACGAGCTCTAATTGTCACAAAAGACCCCGAGAAAAAATAATGAAAGACGACTCGGTAGCGCCACCTCTAACTTTGATTTTCATGGGGCCAATGGGAGCCCGACTCGGAAAAAAGTCAACGTAAAAATCTGAAAATCACATCAAAAAATAGTACATGTCGGGACATGACAAAAATGATATTATGGCCCCGCCCTAAAATGTACAGGATGTCGGCCATATTGGATCAAACCTGTGAACGACAAAAGTGCACACCCTCGCATTCAGGACATTTTCTCACACAGTTTTAATCACAAACACTTCGAATTTGGCCAAATCCCACTAAACCCATGTGTGATTAAAGATTAACACTTACATTTTGATTATGACTTTGGGTGTGGTCAGGGTGTATTTTCAACAAAATCGCAAATTTTGGAATATTTCAATAAAATATTTCTCTTTCACACATTTTTTGTTGGGAAAATGCTAATACAGCGTTTATGCACATTTATGAGCTGAACGCAATGATATGCAAATCAAGGCACTCTCTCACAAAATGGCTCTCTAGCGCCCTCTTCAAATTTCATTTTCAAAAATTCATAGAAGACAATCGATTTGTCGTGGACGTGTGAAAAAATTCACAGGGGCCTTATTTGTGATGGGGCACAATGTGAGAAAGTCACATGAAATGTATCTGTTATGGTTTAGGAGAAAAATAATAGGTGGAAAATGTGTTTCCATTATTATTCTTATTTTGGTCGCGACTTTGAATCCACTTTTGACCCCCTGAACATTAACGAAAAGTCAATTTTATTGGACCCAAAATTCAAGATTGGTGAAAAATTTTGTATTTTAATGTTAAAAAAAATTCATGTACGAAAATGACTCAATAGCGCCACCTAAAAATTTGAAATACATTGCGGCAATGAGAGACGTTTTTTATCGTAGACAAATGAAATTTGGTACAAACGTAGGACACGTCAAGACAAGTAAAAAATTATATTATGACCCCACCCTAAACCCTACAGGAAGTCGGCCATTGTGGGCGGAACCCCATTTTTTCAAAATTTTACCTCTCACATTTGAATTTTTTGCGCCTCAGATTTTCATTCAAAAAATGTGCAAATTGGTCAAAATGAACTAGACCCATGTGGGATTATAAGCAACTCTTTTGGAATTTTCTAAGTAATAAAATGTGGGTGTGGCCAGCCTGCAAAGAAAAAAGCCATTTTTAAAAGTTTTTAATTGCATGTAACTCACACAGTTAGTGTCCTACGTCCCGGCATGACAATAATTTTTTATTCAAAATGTTGATCTGAACACATAGATATACAATTTACACAGGCCAGACTTTATATTGCTCCACAGCGCCACCTCAAACTTTGATTTTCATGGGGCCAATGGGAGCCCGACTCGGAAAAAAGTCGACGTAAAAATCCGAAACTCACATCAGAAAATAGTACATGTCGGGACATGACAAAAATGATATTATGGCCCTGCCCTAAAATGTACAGGACGCCGGCCATATTGGATCAAACCCGGGAACGACAAAAGTGCACAGCCTCGCATTCAGGACATTTTCTCGCACAGTTTTCATCAGAAACACGTCAAATTTGGTCAAATCCCTCTAAACCCATGTGTGATTAAAGATTAACAATTACATTTTGATTATGACTTTGGGTGTGGTCAGGGTGAATTTTCAACAAAATCGCAATTTTTGCAATATTTCAATAAAATATTTATCTTTCACACATTTTTTGTTGGGAAAACGCTAATACAGCGTTTATGCACATTTGTGAGCTGAACGCAATGATATGCAAATCAAGGCACTCTCTCACAAAATGGCTCTCTAGCGCCCTCTTCAAATTTCATTTTCAAAAATTCGTAGAAGACAATCGATTTGTCGAGGACGTGTGAAAAAATTCAAAGGGGCCTTATTTGTGATGGGGCACAATGTGAAAAAGTCACATGACTGTAGCTGTTATGGTTTAGGAGAAAAATAATAGGTGGGAAATGCGTTTCCATTATTATTCTTCTTGTTATTTTGGTCGCGACTTTGAATCCACTTTTGACCCCCTGAACATTAACAAAAAGTCAATTTTATTGGACCCAAAATTCAAGATTGGTGAAAAATTTTGTATTTTAATGTTCAAAAAAATTCATGTACGAAAATGACTCAATAGCACCACCTCAAAATTTGAAATGCATTACGTCAATGAGAGACCTTTTTCATCGTAGACAAATGAAATTTGGTACAAACATAGAAGATGTGAAGACAAGTAAAAAATTATATTATGACCCCACCCTAAACCATACAGGAAGTCGGCCATTGTGGGCGGAACCCCATTTTTTCAAAATTTTACCTCTCACATTTGGATTTTTTGCGCCTCAGATTTTCATTCAAAAAAATTGCAAATTGGTCAAAATGAACTAGACCCATGTGGGATTATAGGGAACTGTCTTGGATTTTTCTACATCATAAAATGTGGGTGTGGCCAGCCTGCAAAATAAAAGCAATATTTTGAAGTGTTAAAGTGAGCATAAGTCACACATGCAGTGTCCTATTTCCCGGCATATACATTTTGTTTAAAATCTTGATCTACACGAAATGATATACAATTTACATATGTCAGAATTTTTTTTACTCCACAGTGCCCCCTTGAACTTTTGAATTGGACCAAAAAAGTTAATTTGACGTAAACATTTGAAATTGGGCATGGACATTTGGCTTCGCAACCTGAACAAAAAAGTCAATAAGAACATACCTCTAATTTCAAAGGTGTTGCCATGGCAACGTCTGACATTTCTCTTTGAATTACATGGGTTTTGGATAACTGGGATGAAAACTTATTACTTTGTCATAGACCATTGAAATTTGGTACACATATTCCTCTCATCATACGGAACAAAAAAGCCAATGAGAACATACCATATTTTCAACTATGTTACCGTGGTAACATTATAAATGTGTCATTTAAATGAATGGGGTTCAGAGTACTGCACTTTGTTGTAGACTAAATAGATGCTCTACACTCATCAAACTATGGCCTAAAATTCAAGATTGGCAAAACAAGTTGTATTTTCATGTGGAAAAAAATTAACGTATGAAAATGACTCAATAGCGCCACCTCCTAATTTGAAATACATTGCGGCAATGAGAGACCTTTTTCATCATAGACAAATGAAATTTGGTACAAACATAGAACATGACAAGACAAGTAAAAAATTATATTATGATCCCACCCTAAACCCTACAGGAAGTCGGCCATTGTGGGCGGAACCCCATTTTTCCAAAATTTTACCTCTCCTGAAGGTAGAGGTAAGGTTTACCTCTCTTGAATTTTTTACGCCTCGGATTTTCATTCGAGAAACATGAAAATTGGTCAAAATGAACTACACCCATGTGGGATTATAAGAAACTCTTTTGGAATTTTCTAAATTATAAAATGTGGGTGTGGCCAGCCCGCAAAGAAAAAAGCCATTTTGTACAGATTTAAATTGCATGTAACTCACACAGTTAGTGTCCTACGTTCTGGCATGAATATACTTTTTTATTCAAACTGTTGATCTGAACACATAGATATACAATTTACACAGGTCAGACAATAAGTTGCTCCACAGCGCCCCCTTGAACGTTTGAATTGGACCAAAAAAATTACTTTGACATAAACATTTGAAATTTGGCATGGACATCCCTATTGCTATACTGAACAAAAAAGTCAAAGACACCATACCTCTATTTTCAAAGGTGTTGCCATGGCAACGTCTGACATTTCTCATTGAAATACATGGGTTTTGGATAACTGGGATGAAAAATTATTACTTTGTCATAGACCATTGAAATTTGGTACACATATTCCTCTCAACATACTGAACAAAAAAGCCAATAAGAACATACCTCTATTTTCAACTATGTTACCGTGGTAGCGCCACCTCAAAAATCAAAATACATTACGGCAATGAGAGACCTTTTTCATCGTAGACAAATGAAATTTGGGACAAACAACATGTCAAGACAAGTAAAAAATTATATTGTGACCCCACCCTAAACCCTAAAGGAAGTCGGCCATTGTGGGCGGAACCCCATTTTTTCAAAATTTTACCTCTCACATTTGGATTTTTTATGCCGTCGATTTTCATTCAAGAAACTTGCAAAATGGTCACAATTTACTAGACCCAAGTGGGATTATAGGGAACTCTTTTGGAATTTTCTAATTTATAAAATGTGGGTGTGGCCAGCCTGCAAAGAAAAAAGAAGTTTTTTGAAATATTAAATGGCCCGTAACTAAAACATGCAGTGTCCTAATTCCCGGCATTAATATACGTTTTGTTCAAAATCTTAATCTGAGTGCATAGATATGCAATTCACATATGTCAAATATCACAGTGCTCCACAGCGCCCCCTTGAAATTTTAAATGGTACGTAAAAAAAAAATTTACTTTGTCACAAACATTTGAATTTTGGCATGGACATCCCCATTCCAATACTGAACAAAAAAGTCAATGACACCATACCTCTATTTTTAAAGGTGTTGCCATGGCAACGTCTGACATTTCTCATTGAAATACATGGGTTTTGGTTAAATAGGATGAAAAATATTTACTCTGTCAGAGACCATTGAAATTTGGTACACATATTCCTCTCATCATACTGAACAAAAAAGCCAAAGAAGACAAACTTCTATTTCCAACCGTTCAGGCGTGACAATGTGATAAATGGTCCCATTCGAATGAATGGAGTAGTATTACTCAGTCGCTGATTTTGGGGGAAGGCGCGATGTAAGCGGGAACGAAAGGCAGGATCTCCGCGGTGGCATGTACCCCGCGGTCGCAAGGGCCGGCGAGGGCCTTTATCACTGCTTGCAGTTTTAATTATTATTATTTTTATTCTTTATTATTCTTTATTATTTTGGTGGCCGGATTGAAGTCACTTTTGATCCCCTGAACATTCACGAAAAGTCAATTTTATTGAACCCAAAATTCAAGTTTGGTGAAAAATTTATTATTTTGATATTCAAAAAAATTAATGTTTCAAAATGACTCAATAGCGCCACCTCAAAATTTGAAATACATTGCGGCAATGAGAGACCTTTTTCATCGTAGACAAATGAAATTTGGTACAAACATAGAACATGTCAAGACAAGTAAAAAATTATATTATGACCCCACCCTAAACCCTACAGGAAGTCGGCCATTGTAGGCGGAACCCCATTTTTCCAAAATTTTACCTTTCACATTTGGATTTTTTGCACCATGGATTTTTATTCAAGAAACTTGTAAATTTGTAAAAATGAACTAGACCCATGTGGGATTATAGGGAACTGTCTTGGAATTTTCTACATCATAAAATGTGGGTGTGGCCAGCCTTCAAAATAAAAAGCAATATTTTGAAGTGTTAAAGTGTGCATAACTCACACATGCAGCGTCCTATTTCCCGGCATTAATATACATTTTGTTTAAAATCTTGATCTACACAAAATGATATACAATTTACATATGTCAGAATTTTTTTCGCTCCACAGCGCCCCCTTGAACCTTTGAATTGTGTCAAAAAAATTACTTTGTCATAAACATTTGAAATTTGACATGGACATTTGACTTGTCAAACTGAACAAAAAAGCCAATGAGAACATACCTCTGTCTGCAACTATGTTACCCTGGTAACATAATAAATGTGCGATTAAAATGAATGGGGTTCAGAGTATTGGACTTTGTTGTAGACTAAATAGATGCTCTACACTCATCAAACTATGGCCTAAAATTCAAGATTGGCAAAACAAGTTGTATTTTCATGTGGAAAAAAATTAATGTTTCTAAATGACTCAATAGCGCCACCTCAAAATACATTACCGCAATGAGAGACCTTTTTCATCGTAGACAAATGAAATTTGGTACAAACATAGAAGATGTCAAGACAAGAAAAAAATTATATTATGACCCCACCCTAAACCCTACAGGAAGTCGGCCATTGTGGGCGGAACCCAATTTTTCCAAAATTTCACCTCTCACCTTTGAATTGTTTACGCCTCGAATTTTCATTCCAGTAACATGAAAATTGGTCAAAATGAACTACACCCATGTGGGATTATAAGAAACTCTTTTGGAATTTTCTAAGTAATAAAATGTGGGTGTGGCCAGCCTGCAAAGAAAAAAGACGTTTTTTACAGGATTTAAATGCGTGTAACTCACACAGTTAGTGTCCTATGTCCCGGCAGGAATATACTTTTTTATTCAAACTGTTGATCTGAACACATAGATATACAATTTACACAGGTCAGACAATAAGTTGCTCCACAGCGCCCCCTTGAACTTTTGAATTGGACCAAAAAAATTACTTTGACATAAACATTTGAAATTTGGCATGGACATCCCTATTGCTATACTTAACAAAAAAGTCAAAGACACCATACCTCTATTTTCAAAGGTGTTGCCATGGCAACGTCTGACATTTCTCATTGAAATACATGGGTTTTGGATAACTGGGATGAAAAATTATTACTTTGTCATAGACCATTGAAATTTGGTACACATATTCCTCTCATCATACTGAACAAAAAAGCCAATGAGAACATACCTCTATTTTCAACTATGTTACCGTGGTAACATAATAAATGTGTCATTGAAATGAATGGGGTTCAGAGTATTGGACTTTGTTGTAGACTAAATAGATGCTCTACACTCATCAAACTATGGCCTAAAATTCAAGATTGGCAAAACAAGTTGCATTTTCATGTGGAAAAAAATTAACGTATCAAAATGACTCAATAGCGCCACCTCAAAATTTGAAATACATTACGGCAATGAGAGACCTTTTTCATCATAGACAAATGAAATTTGGTACAAACATGGAACATGTCAAGACAAGTAAAAAATTATATTATGACCCCACCCTAAACCCTACATGAAGTCGGCCATTTTGGGCGGAACCCCATTTTTTCAAAATTTTAACTTTAACAATTGGATTTTTTATGCCGTGGATTTTCATTCAAGAAACTTGCAAAATGGTCACATTTTACTACATACATGTGGGATTATAGGGAACTCTTTTGGAATTTTCTAAATTATAAAATGTGGGTGTGGCCAGCCTGCAAAGATAAAAGACGTTTTTTGAAGGTTTTAAATGCATGTAACTCACACAGTTAGTGTCCTATGTCTCAGCAGGAATATACTTTTTTATTCAAACTGTTGATCTGAACACATAGATATACAATTTACACAGGTCAGACAATTTGTCATTGTTAAATTTGTCAAAATGAACTGGCCCCAGTTGGGATTATAGGGAGTTGTCTTTGATTTTTCTACATCATAAAATGTGGGTGTGGCCACCAATCAAAGAAAAAAAAAAAATTTTTAAATGTTAAAATGCGCATAACTCACACATGCAGTATCCTCTTTCCCGGCATTAATATACATTTTGTTTAAAATCTTGATCTGCACGAGATGACATACAATTTATACGTGTCAGAATTTTTATCGCTCCACAGCGCCCCCTTGAACTTTTGAATTGGACCAAAAAAATTACTTTCACATAAGCATTTTAAATTTTGCAAGGACATTTGGCATGGCAAACTGAAAAAAAAAGCCAATGACAACATACCTCTATTTGCAACTATGTTACCGTGGTAACATAATAAATGTGTCATTGAAATGAATGGGGTTCACAGTACTGGACTTTGTTGTAGACTAAATAGATGCTCTACACTCATCAAACTATGGCCTAAAATTCAAGATTGGCAAGAAATGTTGTATTTTGATGTGCAAAAAAATTTACGTAACAAAATGACTCAATAGCGCCACCTCAAAATTTGAAATACATTGCGGCAATGAGAGATGTTTTTCATCGTAGACAAATGAAATTTGGTACAAACATAGAACATGTCAAGACAAGTAAAAAAATATATTATGACCCCACCCTAAACCCTACAGGAAGTCGGCCATTGTGGGCGGAACCCAATTTTTTAAAAAATTTTACCTCACACATTTGAATTTTTTGCGCATTGGATATTCATTCAAGAAACTTGCGAATTGGTCAAAATAAATTAGACACATGTGGGATTATAGGCTACTCTCCTAAATTTTTTTAAGTTATAAAATGTGGGTGTGGCCAGCCTTCAAAGAAAAAAGACGTTTTTTGAAATTCTAAATTGTCCGTAACTTGAACATGCTGTGTCCTATTTTCCAGCATTAATATACGTTTTGTTTAAAATCTTATTTTGAGTGCATAGATATGCAATTTACACACATCAAATATTACATTGCTCCACAGCGCCCCCTTGAAATTTTAAATGGTGCACAAAAAAATTACTTTATCACAAACATTTGAAATTTGGCATGGACATCCCTCTTCCGATACCTAACAAAAAAGTCAATGACACTATACCTCTATTTTCAAAGGTGTTGCCAGGACAACATCTGACATTTCTCATTGAAATACATGGGTTTTGGTCAACAAGGAAGAAAAATTATTACTTTGTCATAGACCATTGAAATTTGGTACACATATTCCTCTCATCATACTGAACAAAAAAGCCAATGAACACATACCTCTATTTACAACCGTTCAGGCGTGAAAATGTGATAAATGGTGTCATTGGAATGAATGGAGTAGTATTACTCAGTCGCTGATTTTGGGGGGGGAACGATGTAAGCGGGAACGAAAGGCAGGATCTCCGCGGTGGCGTGTACCCCGCGGTCGCAAGGGGTGGCGAGGGCCTTTATCACTGCTTGCAGTTTTAATTAGGCCCGAGCCTGGGACTCCGTCCCGGCGAGGGACTCATTAAAACCGCGTCCGGAGCGTGGAAAATGTCAAAAATCAAGTAGTAAACACGCCCCGACATGGCAGTGAGTGGTGTCAAAAATTAGAACTCGACGAGCTCTAATTGTCACAAAAGACCCCGAGAAAAAATAACGAAAGACGACTCGGTAGCGCCACCTCAAACTTTGATTTTCATGGGGCCAATGGGAGCCCGACTCGGAAAAAAGTCGACGTAAAAATCCGAAACTCGCATCAAAAAATAGAACATGTCGGGACATGACAAAAATGATATTATGGCCCCGCCCTAAAATGTACAGGACATCGGCCATATTGGATCAAACCCGGGAACGACAAAAGTGCACACCCTCGCATTCAGGACATTTTCTCGCCCAGTTTTCATCACAAACACTTCAAATTTGGCCAAATCCCACTAAACCCATGTGGGATTACAGATTATCAATTACATTTAATTATGACTTTGGGTGTGGTCAGGGTGAATTTTCAACAAAATCATAATTTTTGGAAAATTTCAAAAAAATATTTCTCTTTCACACATTTTTTGTTGGGAAAACGCTAATACAGCGTTTATGCACATTTATGAGCTGAACGCAATGATATGCAAATCAAGGCACTCTCTCACAAAATGGCTCTCTAGCGCCCTCTTCAAATTTCATTTTCAAAAATTCGTAGAAGACAATCGATTTGTCGTGGACGTGTAAAAAAATCACAGGGGCCTTATTTGTGATGGGGCACAATGTGACAAAGTCACATGACTGTAGCTGTTATGGTTTAGGAGAAAAATAATGGGAGGAAAATGCGTTTCCATTATTAGGCCCGAGCCTGGGACTCCGTCCCGGCGAGGGACTCATTAAAACCGCGTCCGGAGCGTGGAAAATGGCAAAAATCAAGTAGTAAACACGCCCCGACATGGCAGTGAGTGGTGTCAAAAATTAGAACTCAACGAGCTCTAATTGTCACAAAAGACCCCCAGAAAAAATAACGAAAGACGACTCGGTAGCGCCACCTCAAACTTTCATTTTCATGGGGCCAATGGGAGCCCGACTCGGAAAAAAGTCAACTTAAAAATCTGAAACTCACATCAAAAAATAGTACATGTCAGGACATGACAAAAATGATATTATGGCCCCGCCCTAAAATGTACAGGACGTCGGCCATATTGGATCAAACCCGGGAACGACAAAAGTGCACACCCTCGCATTCAGGACATTTTCTCGCCCAGTTTTCATCACAAACACTTCAAATTTGTCCAAATCCCACTAAACCCATGTGTGATTAAAGATTAACAATTACATTTTGATTATGACTTTGGGTGTGGTCAGGGTGAATTTTAAACAAAATCGCAAATTTTGGAATATTTCAATAAAATATTTCTCTTTCACACATTTTTTGTTGGGAAAACGCTAATACAGCGTTTATGCACATTTGTGAGCTGAACGCAATGATATGCAAATCAAGGCACTCTCTCACAAAATGGCTCTCTAGCGCCCTCTTTAAATTTCATTTTCAAAAATTCATAGAAGACAAACGCTTTGACGTGGACGTGTGAAAAAATTCACAGGGACGTTATTTGTGATGGGGCACAATGTGAGAAAGTCACATGACTGTAGCTGTTATGGTTTAGGAGAAAAATAATGGGTGGAAAATGCGTTTCCATTATTATTCTTATTATTTTGGTCGCGACTTTGAATCCACTTTTGACCCCCTGAACGTTAACGAAAAGTCAATTTTATTGGACCCAAAATTCAAGGTTGGTGAAAAATTTATTATTTTGATATTCAAAAAAATTAATGTTTCAAAATGACTCAATAGCGCCACCTCAAAATTTGAAATACATTACGGCAATGAGAGACCTTTTTCATCGTAGACAAATGAAATTTGGTACAAACATAGGACATGTCAAGACAAGTAAAAAATTATATTATGACCCCACCCTAAACCCTACAGGAAGTCGGCCATTGTGGGCGGAACCCCATTTTTTCAAAATTTTACCTCTCACATTTGGATTTTTTGCGCCTCAGATTTTCATTCAAAAAATTAGCAAATTGGTCACAACTTACTAGACCCATGTGTGATTATAGAGAACTCTTTTGAAATTTTCTAAGTTATAAAAGGTGGGTGTGGCCAGCCTGCAAAGAAAAAAGACGTTTTTTGAAGTTTTAACTGGCCCGTAGCTCAAACATGCAGTTTCCTATTTTCCGGCATTAATATACATTTTTGTTCAAAATCTTGATCTGAGTGAATAGATATGCAATTCACACATATCAAATATTACATTGCTCCACAGCGCCCCCTTGAAATTTTTAAATGGCACATAAAAAAATTACTTTGTCACAAACATTTGAAATTGGGCATGGACATCCCTATTGCCATACTGAACAGAAAAGTCAATGACACCATACCTCTATTTTTAAAGGTGTTGCCATGGCAACGTCTGCCATTTCTCATTGAAATACATGGGTTTTGGTTAAATAGGATGAAAAATATTTACTGTGTCATAGACCATTAAAATTTGGCACACATATTCCTCTCATCATACTGAACAAAAAAGCCAAAGAAGACATACTTCTATTTCCAACCGTTCAGGCGTGACAATGTCATAAATGGTCTCTTTGGAATGAATGGGGTAGTATTACTCAGTCGCTGATTTTGGGGGGAGGAGCGATGTAAGCGGGAACGAAAGGTAGGACGTTCACGGTAGCATGTACCCCGTGGTCGCAAGGGGTGGCGAGGGCCTTTATCACTGCTTGCAGTTTTAATTATTATTATTATTATTATTAGTAGTAGTAGTAGTAGTAGTAGTAGTAGTAGTAGTAGTAGTAGTGTTTTGTTTGTGTCGTGGGTTCTTCAATAAACACACCAGTACTTGAAGAGAACGTGCTTTATCTATTAAATACACTCATTTACAGACGTACACTTGAATACTTGAACAGACCAGCATGTTCCAACAGGCTGTGCTACTGCGCATGCGCCATCTACCTAGCTCATAGCGTAGCTGACAATGTCCCATCAAATTGTACATATCATTACATCTCCCTTCTTTAAGTAAAAGTATTATATTTTCATAATAATAACTCACACATGTTTTAACTTTATGAACTTACTTTAACCTTACCGTTACTCGCTTGTAATTTACTTATTTTAAATCCAGTAAACAAAGTTAAACACTGTTTCAAAGAAGATTACTACATCCTAACAACACTCTTCTAAATCTGTTCAATAAGTCTTTCAGGTGGTTTTATGTTTCTTGAGGACCTCTTGAGGGGTTCTTGAACAGGAACTGCTGTCTCGGATGTTGCACTCCTCAGCACAGTGCCATCTTCAGTCTGAATGTCTTGGTTGAATTCCATTCAGGACGGTTGCTTTCTGTGCCCAAGTGTTGGTTTTGTCTTTAAGTCTCACCTTGTCGCTCGTATGCAATTTAGGTAAGTTCTGTGTTCCTCTGTCGTAGTATAACTTCTGTTTTGCTTTTTGTTGTTCTTTGTACCTCTTTACCTTTCCCCCCTCCTTTGTTTTCAGTAGACTTTCCTGAATAGGCAGATTTGATCTTAGTCTGCGTCCCATGAGGAGTCTTGCAGGTGACATACCACACTCCAGTGGTGTCGTGCGGTACACAAGCAGGCTCTGGTAGTAGTCTGTTCTACTGTCCTTGGCTTTGGCCAGCAGCCTTTTTTACAGTCTGAACTGATTTTTCCACTAGTCCGTTCGATTGTGGGTAATGCGGACTCGAAGTTGTGTGCACAAAGTTCCATTCCTCCGCAAAGTGTTTGAAGCTCTCACTGGAGAATTGCGGTCCATTATCTGAAAAGGCCTCACTTGGTACTCCATGTCTCGCAAAGATGGCTTTCACAGATGTTATTACTGCCTCTGCTGTTGTAGTATGCTGTCTACTAACCTCTGGATACAGCGAGTAGTAATCTGTCACCACTAGGTAGTCACTGCCAGCACATTCAAACAGGTCAGCACCCACCTTCTGATATGGTCTGTCGGGCACAGAGTGCGGCTTGAGTGGTTCAGCTGTATTGCTTGATTGATATCTCAGGCATGTTGAGCAATCAGACACTTCGTTTGCTATATCTTGATTTATCCGCGGCCAGTACATCACCTCGCAAGCACTTTTCCTACATTTTTCAATACCAAGATGCCCTGTGTGAATCTTCTTGAGCGTGTCATGTCGTAGACTCTTTGGAATGACGATCTTACTGCCCTTGTAGATGATGTCGTCAACTACAGGCAACTCTGCTCTTCAATTCCAATATTCTGTGACATCCAGTGAACAATCCTGCTTTGTGTTGGGCCATCAAGCTGTGATGAATTGATGCAGTTTTTTCAAAGTTTGATCTTTGTTTGTCTCTGTCAGATCAGATTCATCTTGACATCAGAGACTGGTAAGGCATTCACATCATCATTTATGTTACTGCTCACTGGTTCCTTTTGGTCAACTGCTCTTGACAAGGTGTCTGCTGTGTACATCAGCTTCCCTCATGTATACATTACTGTCAAAGAGTAGCGTTGCAAGCGAATCATCATTCTTTGGATTCTAAGTGGGCAGTCACTGAGTGGCTTTTGAAACAATGCAATCAATGGTTTATGATCAGTTTCCACGCTAATTTCCTGTCCTGATACGAACTGGTGAAATCTCTCACAGGCGTATGTTATACTCAGCAGCCCTTTTTCGATTTGTGCATAACGCGTCTCCGTGTCTGTCATTGAGCGCGATGCATACACAATTGGCTGCTATTCATCAAACAGCTGTAGAAGAACAGCTCCTAGTCCCCTCTGCGATGCATCAGATGAGATCCTGATGGGCTTGGCTGGATCATAGAATCTCAGTACCGGTACAAGTGTGAGCTGTGTCTTCAGGTCTTTCCATGCTTTTTCATGTTCATGACTCCATTCCCATTCTATTTTCTTTTCTGTTAGTGGTCTCAGCAGTGCCATGCGTTCAGAGAGATTGGGTATGAACTTTCCCATGTAGTTTAACATCCCATTGAACCTCTATATGTCTTTCTTGCATTGCGGTCTTGGCATGTTTTCAGTCGCTGATACTTTTCTGAGGTCAGGCCTAACACCCTCACTGCTCAGAATGTCTCCAACAAATATGAGTTCTTTCACGCCCAGCTGGCATTTCTCTTTGCTCAGTTTTAAGTTTACTTTCCTTGTTGCTTCTAAGACACATTTAAGCCTATTGTCATGTTCAGTTTTCGTACTTCCCCGTACAATTATGTCATCCATTGACGTGTCAACACCTTCCAGATGCTCATAGATCATGTGAATAGTTTTGTGGTATACCTCAGGTGCTGAGGCTATGCCAAATGGTAACCTCAAGAATTGGTATCTGCCAAATGGACATAATTGTGCATAATTTTGAGCTTGCACTGTCTAATTTCAGCTGCCAAAATCCAGACGACGCATCTAACTTGCTGAAGTACTTTGCGTTGGCGAACTGTGACATTATCTCCTCTTTAGTGGGTAGTTTGAAATGTTCTCGTTTTATGGCTCTGTTCAAATTTCTTGGGTCCATTCTTTTTATTCACAATCACGAGAGAACTCACCCAGTTGGTTGGTTCGTCAATTTGCTCGATCACTCTCAGTCTTCCCATCCTGTCCAGTTCTTCTTTCAAGGGCTTTTGAAGAGCAAATGGCACTTTTCGACATGGATTGATGACTGGTGGCACCTTCTCATTGACTTGGATGGTATGCTCTCCAGGAAGACAGCCTAGACCCTGAAACAGATCCTTGTACTCTTCCATCAGTTCGTCATAATCTGTATTTGCATTTTCCACTGCTAGCACTCTTTTGACTAGATTCAGTCTCTCACAAGCAGATAATCCTAATATGGTCTGTGCATTCCCTGGCACTACTATAAATGAAAGTGTATGTTCTTTGTCTTTGTGTGTCACTTTGACCATGCATTTTCCTTTAACTGGTATTGCAGCTCCTGAATATCCACTCACTTTCATTTTTGTCGCATGGAATTTAGGTCTGGGTCTAATGTTGTTAAGCACTGTCTCTGAAATCACATTTGCTTGAGCTCCAGTGTCTAACTTCATCACAATGTTTGTGTCATTCACTTTCAAGTTCAGCATCCAATATTTCTTATCTGTATTTTGTTCTGTTACTACATCCACATGAAGTCAGAGTCACTCTTATTCACTGTAAGCACTTTGCTGTGTGGTGCCTGGCTCTTGCACTGTCTTGCATAATGGTTCTTTTTGATGCAATTTTTACATACTTTGCCATATGCGGGGCATTTTCTGGGAGGATGCTGCATGCCACATCGACTACACGCTGTTCCTTGCACATCTTTGTGCGCTAGTTTTGTTTCACTCTTGACATGTGGAGCGATGCTTTTCTTCCTAACTGCTCTCTGTTCTTCTCTTCTCACTGCATCGACATTGCAACTCTCACTGACCAGTTCTTTTGCTTGCATTCTCACCGTTTCTGCTGCTCAGCATATGTTAATTGCTTTTTCTAGGTCCAAATTGTCTTCTCTCAATAGCCTTTCACGTAGACTATTATCTGGAATTCCGCAAACAAGTCTGTCTTTTATCAATGAATCTGTTAGCTCTCCAAATTCACAAGTCTTGCTTCTGCTTCTGAGCTCGGTCATGTACTGGTCAACTGTCTCTCCCGTTTTCTGAACACATGTAAAAAATCTGTACCTCTCAAACGTAACGTTTCTTTTTGGAATACAGTACTCCTGAAACTTCTCAAGTATTTTATCCAACTTAATTTTGTCATTTTGTGTTCGAAACTGAAAGTTGTTATAAACTTCTAGTGCATCGTCACCTACTACATGCAAGAACACTGATGCTTTCACTTTAGCAGTCTTGTCGTCAGCACCAATAGCTGATAAGTACAACTGGAAACGTTGCTTAAACTTTCTCCAATTCTCAGCCATATTACCTGTCAGCTATAGACTGGGTGCAGCGCTTGCATTTTGTTAATGTCTTGTTATACTTCTTTATTTTTCTTAGTTTTTCTTTTTTTTAATTTTTATTTTTTTCGGAAAGCGGGCTATCAATCTCCCGGTTGACTCAGCTTGCTAGCTTCATGCCGCATTAGCAGGTCGGTCAATCCTCTCCAATTCGCTCTTAGGGTTGAAGTTTCTCTGCAAGTCCATCTTCTGACACCATGTTTTGTTTGTGTCATGGGTTCTTTAATAAACATGCCAGTACTTGAAGAGAACGTGCTTTATCTATTAAATGCACTCATTTACAGACGTACACTTGATGAAGCATTTACTTGAACAGACCCGCATGTTCCAACAGGCTGTGCTACTACGCATGCGCCATCTACCTTGCTCATAGCGTAACTGACAATGTCCAATCAAATTGTACATATCATTACAAGTAGTAGTAGTAGTAGTAGTAGTAGTAGTACTAGTAGTAGTACTAGTAGTAGTAGTAGTCTTTATTAAGGACACAGAGAGCACATATGGGCTGTATGAATGGGTCAAATGCAGGTTTAACCCAGAGATGCTGAATGGGTCAAATGTAGAGGACACATTTATACAGGGCCAATAAAGTTAACCTGCTCTGGATAAATCTTTATTTTTCACACTGATGAAAGAGTCTTTACTTTCCACAGAATAAGACATGATGTCATCTTCCTGAGACAAGTTCCTGATCAGACCTGATAAGTCTTTTCTTTGTTTAAACCAGATGTCCCATCTCAGAGCTAGCATCTGGGTTCAACGTCAGATAGAGCCATTGTTAGCGGCACAAACGATTTATGCTACACGCTAACCCTCAGTGCTAACACAAAACCCCTTCAGATTTATGCGCGTCATTAGGTCGGTGGCTAACATTAACATTAATTAGCTTGTGTTATCTTAGTGCTCAGAGGGTAATAAAGAAGCACTGCAGGTTTAAATTAGCCGCTAACAAAGTGTGCAGTGTTAGCTTTAAGATGTGGATCTAAATGAGACGCTTTGTCCAGACCGCACCAAGACGAGGGTCAGGATCAGGGCTGGGATTAATAAAAGCAACAAGCTCCAGCGATTACACACAAGAGTTGTTATGATATCAACATTTAAACTGGATTTTGATACAAAGGTATAGACTCGATACTCAATACCAATTCCAATACTAATAATAAATTGCTCCAATGCTCCAATATTAATGATAAATGAGTCTCTGATTGTTGATACTGTTGATGACCTGCTGCTCTTACTTGAGTAGTACTTTACCCAAATACTTTTATATTTTTACTTAAGTAATTTCCTGGACCACTATTTTACTTCTACTTGAGTAATATTGTTTAGTTGGACTACTAATTTTGCTAAAACACAGTTAAGATCATTATTTTTAAGATTTATCTAAACATTTTGCACTTTTTTTTTCCTAGTTTGACCAGGCGTGCGGAGTGTTGAGCAGACACGGGGAACACCAGGACCAGGCGAGTACAGGATCGGACTCAGGAACAGAGCAAGCCAGGCGGGGGTAGTCCGGAGCAGACACGGAGACAGCCAGGGCTGGAGCGAGACAGGACCGGAGACGAGACCAGGGGGAGCTGGGCAGGAGTAATCCAGAGAGCGAGAACCAGGGCAGGAGACGAGAAGCAGGCCGGAGACCAAGACAGGACAGGAGGCGAAGACGAGGAGTGGACTGTACCGGAGCTGGAGCGCAGGGTCAGGCGCAGGAGCGAGCGAGGGAGCAGGAATGTTTACACGCAGACGGTCTCGCCCCGAGTGTCATATACTCGACAGCAGGTGGGGATGATTGTGCTAATGCGCTCCAGGTGCGCACGGGAGGAGTTCAAACAGGTATTCAAACAGGTAGGGGAGGGGGAGAGCACACAGGGAGACAGAACATACAGGCTTCATGACACAAATTTTACTTCCTGGTTGAAAGAGACCACATCAGTCCTGTACTAAAATATCTGCATTGGCTTCCTGTTGAGCTTAGAATCAAATTCAAAGTCCTCCTCCTGACATACAAAACCCTAAACGGTATGGCACCATCCTATCTGCAAGATGCTATTGTCCCGTACCAGCCAAACAGAGCACTCCGCTCTCAGAATGCAGGACTATTAGTGGTTCCTAGAGTGTCCAAAAGTACAGTGGGAGGGAGAGCATTCAGTTACCAATCTCCTGTGCTATGGAATCAACTCCCTGCTGATGTTAAACAGGCCCCCACAGTCTCTGTATTTAAGACCAGGCTTAAAACCTTCCTCTTCGGTGTAGCGTATGACCAGGTTACATAGTGAGGGAGTTAGGGACATTAAAACCCGGGATAAGATAGGCTGCAGTAGGAGATAACTAGCTGGGGGAAGTATGGCAACCTGAGCACTATCCTCTGCTTTGTGTTATTTTCTCATCAGCAATGCTATTCACATGTTGTCCCCTGTCCCACTCCCCCTGTGGAGTGTAACTCTTTCAGATGCCCCGATGACAGCTGGACCCTCTCATCCTCCCCGCCTGGCCCTCCTCCTCGCCTGGCTCTCATCCTCCTCACCCAGCTCTCCTCCTCCTCGTCTAGTCTTCCTCCTCCTCGCCTGGCAGATTTTTCTTGTTTTGTGTGATTTTTCCTGTTGTTTTGTTTTGTGTGTAGGCAGCACGGTGGCTGAGTGGCAACACTCATGCCTCACAGCAAGAGGGTTTGGTTCGATCCCCGGGTCGCCCAGGCCTTTCTGTGTGGAGTTTTTCATGTTTCTCCCCGTGTCTGGATGGGTTTCCTCCGAGTACTCCGGTTTCCCCAATCAACCAAAACATGAACGCCCTTCGAGACAACTGTTGTTGTGATTTTGGGCATTACAAAAATAAATGAATTGAATTGAATTGGAAATCATGAGAATTATATAACTGTTACTTAGCAACCATGTTCTACACATAGACTGTATGCATAAAAGGACATAGCTAACCTGCTAGGCACCGCGTTCCAAACAAGAAGTGATTATGGGTGCACTTCCAGCTCCATCGACTCTGGCTCCAATTCACTTTCTGTGTAAAAACTGTATCCTCTCTCTCTGTAACTGCTGCTGTCAGACTCATCATTTTGGTCTTAAATGTTTGTATTAACTCTACATGATGCTGGGGTTTTTATTTCACTATGTTGTCTCTGCTTCAGCTCAGGTTTAGTGTAACCGGTTCATATATATGTATAATTAATGTATAATTACACAAAATGGTGCTTTTCTTTGTCACAGTTTTGTCCATACCTGGTGTTTTGATTTTATGTGCAGCCTTGGTCCTCCAGCCACTTCTTCTTTGTTTTTCTTTCTTCTTCGTGTGTCCCTCGCCTTGCTCCTGGTATAAATTCGGGGTTTGACTCCCGCCTCTACCCTTTGCAAACCGGTATTGGGAAGAGTGTGGGCTGGACCGATGTGTAGCGGCACGTGTTGATAAAGTTTTATACTTTTTATTGAACAGTTTTATACTTTTTATTGAACAGATAAAAGGTGATTCAAAAGTTCCCGTGGTGTCTTGTGGCTCCATAGCACCCTTACAACACAACACAGAAGTCCACCGGTCACATTAGTCCTAGGTAGTCCCAGGTTTAGTCCTAATTTAGTCCTGGTTTAGTCCTGGTTTAGTCCTGGTTTAGTCCTGGTTTAGTCCTGGTTTAGTCCTGGTTTAGTCCTGGTTTAGTCCTTGGTGTTCTGTAGATGTGAGCCTTAGACCTGAGTTTGATCCTGGTCTCTGCGTGTTCCCATGATCCTGATCTCTGCATGGTCCTGGTCTCTGCGTGGTCCTGGTTTCTTCATGGTCTTGGCCTTTGCATGGTCCTGGTGTCTAGTCCTCATCTCTGTCTGGCCCTAGTGTCTGGTCGTGGTCTCTGAATGCTCCTGGTCTCTGCGTCATCCTGGTTTTGCGTGTTCCTGGTGTTTGGTCCTGGTCTCTGAATGCTCCTGGTGTTTGCGTGGTCCTGGTCTCTGCGTAATTCTGGTGTCTGGTCCTGGTCTCTGAATGTTCTTGGTCTCCGCGTGGTCCTGGTCTCTGTGTGGTCTTGGTATCTGGTCCTGGTCTCTGCAAGGTCCTGGTGTCTAGTCCTGGTCTCTGCATGGTACTGGTGTCTGGTCCTGATCTCTGCGTGGCTGTGGTCTGTGCATGGTCCTGGTTTCTGGTTCTGGTGTCTGATCCTGGTCTCTACATGGTCTTAGTGACTGGTCTGTATCCTCTCTCCCTGTAACTGCTGCTGTCAGACTCATCATTTTGGTCTTAAATGTTTGTATTAACTCTACATGATGCTGGGGTTTTTATTTCACTATTTTGTCTGTAAATCAACATATGTACATTAGTAAGAGACAGGCTCCAAATACACTATTATAAAAACTAAACTGAAGTGAGCTTCATTTGACTGGATCTAAACGCTGTGGGTCACTCACTTAGTCCAATTCTTCATACAGAGAGGGAGGAGAGAGAGAAGGAAAAGAGGGAAGGGGCAGAACAACAGAAGCAAAGGAGAGGAGAGGAGGGACAGATATTTGAGAGAGAGAGCAACCATTCAAGGTACAGAGAAGGAGGGAGGGGTGGATAGAGAGAAACAGAAAGAGGGGAAGAGAGTTTTATCGAGAAAAAAAAAACTTAAAAACACAAACATCTGGAGTTCAATTCAATTCATTTATTTTTGTAATGCCCAAAATCACAACAACAGTTGTCTCAATGGGCGTTCATGTTTTGGTTGATGAGGGAAACCGGAGTACCCGGAGGAAACCCATCCAGACACGGGGAGAAACATGAAAAACTCCACACAGAAAGGCCTGGGCAACACAGGGATCGAACCAAACCCTCTTGCTGTGAGGCATGAGTGTTGCCACTCAGCCACCGTGCTGCCTACACACAAAAACAAAACAACAGGAAAAATCAGACAAAACAAGAAAAATCGGCCAGGAGTGAGGCTGTGTCTCCGAGCAAGACACTTCACACCCCACACCCACAGTCACACTGTGACTGGGAAGGCATCTGATGTAGCAGTGAAGAGTTCTGAGTTCTGTGCACAAGTAAATAGCAGGAGCTGTCCTTGGTGCTGATCTTTCTGTGAGAACTGGTTTAGTCCTGAATTTGTGCCCAGTTTAGTCCAAGTTTAGTCCAAATTTAGTCCCTGTTGAGTCCAGGTTTAATCCAGGTTTAGTCCACCTTTATAATAATAATGTCTTACACATGTAATGTGCTTTACAGGGTTGTCAAAGCCT
This sequence comes from Periophthalmus magnuspinnatus, assembly GCF_009829125.3. NCBI lineage: Eukaryota > Metazoa > Chordata > Actinopteri > Gobiiformes > Gobiidae > Periophthalmus > Periophthalmus magnuspinnatus. The sequence goes on along the minus strand of NC_047127.1, from coordinate 16,889,703 downwards.
CTCAAAGCGCTACACCATAGTCATTATTCATTCATTTTCACACTTGGTGATGGTAAGCTACTATTGTAGCCACAGCTGCCCTGGGGCAGACTGACGGAAGCAAGGCTGCCAATCTCCGACCACCACCTATCATTCGAGCACTTTCATACTAGGCAGGCAATGTGGGTGAAGTGTCTTGTCTAAGGACACAACGACAGGACTTGGTCCGAGCCGGACTCGATCCTCCGACCTTCGGGTTGGGGGACCAACACTCTAACCACTGAGCCACTGTCGACCTTTAGTCCAGGTATAGTCCAGGTAACTTGAACTAAACTTGAACTAAACTTGGACTAAACCTGGACTAAACTTGGACTAAACAGGGACTAAACCTGGGGAGTAGGTATATATGTATATACACACATACATACACACACAGAGAGAGATATACGGCCAGATGGTAAAAGAAAGTCCTACCTACTTAATGTTAAAAATCACATTCTATTGATTGTAGGCTTTTATTATCATTGTGATATAGGTATTGGTATCGAGTCTGTTCTTAGTATCACGCCTGACAGGTGCATGCTGGGACCTACAGCTCCGTTTATGAGGTCCATTCGATCTGTCTCACCTTTGTGATCTTCTGAAGGAGCAATCGTGTCAAAGTGCTCCACCAAACCCGAGGAAAATGGCCTTCTCTGTCTCTGGGGGAAGGAGGCTTTGAAGGTGCAAAACAGAGCAGAGAAAAAGAGAAGGAGAGGGGGAGGAGGGAGAGAGAGATCCAAATGGAAGTAAAGATCTGAGGAGACGCTGAAGACGGTTCTCTGTGTACGCTTTTGTCTGCTCCGGAGAAAACAACAGAACCATATAGAGTCTGTATGAAATGGGAGAGGAGCAGGTGGAACAGAGATATGAGCCACGACATCTGAAATAAACTCATCCCAGAATCCCACCTGACACACAGGGAGGACATCTAACACACAGGGAGGGCATCTGACACATGAGGAGGGCATCTGACACACAGGAACAGTCTACAAACATGTTCTGAAATACATTCCTGTATTACTTTATCAGCTCAGATTTCTAGGACTTGACCGGGGACTAAACCAGGACTAGACCAGGACTAGACCAGGTCTGTCTCTTGTTTTTGAATGCATTTCTCATTAAACCCGGTCCTTTTCAGATGCTAATGTGGCTAATGTGGCTAACGGTCCTTTTGTTCCGTGACAGGAGCTCATCTCCGCCCCCGGCCCAGAGACGAGCCCTGGAGGTAAAATAATCCAATCAGAAAACACGAGGCACAGATGTAATTATGACCATTACAAACCAACACATTCAAACTGTCACGAGTTTAACAAAACCATAATGAAACAGGAACAAATCATATCTTTACTTTGATTAAAAAGTGTCTCATTCTACAGAAGGACAATTCAAAGACCAGATGTATTCTGTTACACCTGGTCTGGTCCTGGTTTAGTCCTGGTTTATTCCTGTTTAGTCCTGGTTTAGTCCTGGTTTGACTTTGATGACATAACTGAGGTTTGGTTGGTGTCACACAGAGGGTAAAAGGCCTCACACAGAGATCTGGCTCCACAGGAATAGCTGGGGGTTCAGAAACACAGTGATTTAGGTTCATTCAAATATTTTCAGTGTTTTCAGTATTTTCATTTTCAGTTTTCAGTGTTTCAGATTCCAGTCTTAGTGTGTGTGTGTGTGTGTGTGTGTGGGGGGGGGGGGGGGGGGGTGCTCTAGAGTCTTTAAAACACACATATTGTGTGTATGTGTGTAAGTGTGCTCTTCAGCCTTTATAGCACACATTTTGTGTGTGTCCTCTATAATCTTTAAAGCACACATATTGTGTGTCCTCTATAGTATTTAAAGCACACATATTGTGTGTGTCCTCTATAGTCTTTAAAGCACACATATTGTGTGTCCTCTTCAGCCTTTATAGCACATATTTTGAGTGTGTGAGCTGGTATTTCTCACAGTGTGGGGACTAAACTCTGTTCTGTGGAACAGTATTGAAAATCAGACATTAATCGATACTAAAACCAGTATTGAAACTAGATCCTCATTTCAGCAGGTATCGATTGTCAAAAAAATTTACAGGACAGAAATGAACCTTTCCTGAGTATCTATAGAATGATCGTGGGTTCAAATAAGTTAAGGTTTGGGTTTAGGTTCAGTTTGTATTCAGTCTCCAGGGATTGAATGGAAGTCAATGTGATGTCCCCACAGAGCATAGAAACCCGAGGTGTGTGTATCTACAGGGGGCGCCCTGCTGCTGTTCTGATAAGGCTTTTATTGTGGCGGGGAAGAGGAGGGGTGAGCTCTTATTGTGGTGGTCCTGGGGTTTCTCTGTGGGGGGTGGGGGGAGAAGGAGGGAGGAACTATTTTTTTTTATTAAATAATTTAATTTGGAGACTTTTCTACCTGCAGCGAAATCAGAGGACACACATTTCAACACTTCAGGGCCTCAGTCCCCATCTGGACCAAGACCAGGAATAGAACCAGATCTGTGCCAGGATCCTGGTCAGGACAGATAAGTATAGGCGTGGTTTAACACTTTATCCTAGTTTAGTCTTGGTTTAATCCTGGTTTAGTCCTGTTTCAGTCCTGGTTAAGTCCTGGTTTAGTCTCTGCTTCAGCTCAGGTTTAGTCCTAGGTAGTCCCAGGTTTAGTCCTAATTTAGTCCTGGTTTAGTCCTGGTTTAGTCCTGGTTTAGTCCTTGGTGTTCTGTAGATGTGAGCCTTAGACCTGAGTTTGATCCTGGTCTCTGCGTGTTCCCATGATCCTGATCTCTGCGTGGTCCTGGTCTCTGCGTGTTCCTGGTTTCTTCATGTTCTTGGCCTTTGCATGGTCCTGGTGTCTGGTCCTCGTCTCTGTCTGGTCATAGTGTCTGGTCGTGGTCTCTGAATGCTCCTGGTCTCTGCGTCATCCTGGTTTTGCGTGGTCCTGGTGTTTGGTCCTGGTCTCTGAATGCTCCTGGTGTCTGTGTGGTCCTGGTCTCTGCGTAATGCTGGTGTCTGGTCCTGGTCTCTGAATGTTCTTGGTCTCCGCGTGGTCCTGGTCTCTGTGTGATCTTGGTATCTGGTCCTGGTCTCTGCAAGGTCCTGGTGTCTAGTCCTGATCTCTGCATGGTCGTGGTCTGTGCATGGTCCTGGTTTCTGGTTCTGGTGTCTGATCCTGGTCTCTGCATGGTCCTAGTGACTGGTCTTGGTCTCTGCGTGGTCGTGGTCTCTGTGTCATCCTGGTGTCTGGTCCTAGTCTCTGAATTCTCCTGGTCTCTGGGTGGTCGTGGTCTATGTTTGGTCATAGTATCTGGTCCTGGTCTCTGTGTGGTCCTGGTCTCTGCGTGGTCCTGGTGTCTGATCCTGGTCTCTGCATGGTCCTGCTGTCTGCGTGATCGTGGTCTCTGCGTGGTCATAGTGTCTGGTCCTGGTCTCTGTGTGGTCCTGGTGTCTAGTCATGGTCTCTGCATGGTCCTGGTCTCTGCATAGTCCTGGTCTCTGCATGGTCCTGGTCTCTGCGTGGTCCTGGTCTCTGCGTGGTCCTGGTCTCTTTGTGGTCCCAGTTTCTGTGTGGTTTTGTCCTTTGCATGGTGCTGGTCTCTCTGCGGTCTTGGCCTTTCAGTGGTCCAGGTCTCTGCGTGGTCCTGGTGTCTGGTTCTGGTCTCTGCATGGTCCTGGTCTCTGCGTGGTCCTGGTGTCTGCGTGATCGTGGTCTGTGCGTGGTCATAGTGTCTGGTCCTGGTTTCTGTGTGGTCCTGGTGTCTAGTCATGGTCTCTGCGTGGTCCTGGTCTCTGCATAGTCCTGGTCTCTGCATGGTCCTGGTCTCTGCGTGGTCCTGGTCTCTGCGTGGTCCTGGTCTCTTTGTGGTCCCAGTTTCTGTGTGGTTTTGTCCTTTGCATGGTGCTGGTCTCTCTGCGGTCTTGGCCTTTCAGTGGTCCAGGTCTCTGCGTGGTCCTGGTGTCTGGTTCTGGTCTCTGCATGGTCCTTGTCTCTGTGTGGTCCTGACCGCTGTGTGGGCATGGTGTCTGTGGGGTTTTGGCCTTTTCATGCTCATGGTTTCTGTGAGGTCCTGGCCCCTTGCCTGGTCCTGGTCTCTGTGTGGTCCTGGTGTCTGCGCGGTCATGGTTTGTGCATGGTTCTGGTCTCTGCTGTGCGCACGAACAGAGGACGTGCTAATTAGCCTAGCGCCAGTCCCAACATGGCCACTGCTGCTCTAATTGTGACATCGTTAATTAAATCGGCCACAGATTAGAGGAATTATGTCTGAATTAAGGGGAATTGTGTTTTAACGAGCGCTAACTAGGCCCTGATGAGGAGCCTGGAGAGAAGGAGGAAGAAGGAGGAGTTGAAGAGAGAGGACAGGAGAGACAGGAAGGAGAGGAGAAAGAGAGGGGGAGAGAAGGAGAGGTGAGAGGAGAGACAGGAAAGAGAGGAGAGAAAGAGAGGAAGAGGGAGGAGAAAGGAGAAGAAGGGAAGAGAGAAAGAAGGCGAGAATATAAAGAGGGAAATAGAAATTAAGAGAGAGCTGGAGAGAGGAGAAGAGAGGAGAAGAGGAGGTCACATGACTAAAAAGTGGACTGAAGTTGGCTTTGGAAAGTTTGCAACATTCTGTGGGAGATCCAAATTGGCTGCCACATTTTTGCAGAAGATTCTTGTCAAACAGATTCCTCAGTGGCTCAGTTGGTAGAGAGTTTTTCCACTAATCCAAAAGTTTCAGTTCCAGCTCCTACAGTAGAATGCTGTTGTTGTGTCCTTGGGCACCTCTCCCTCACTGTCTGTGTACCATGGTGCGTGAGTGTGTGTGTAAAGCACTTTGAGCGTTGAAGGTGGAAAAGTGCTGTATAAAACTGTGGAGTCCTTTATTTGAAAACAATAATAAAAATGTGTTTGTCATGACTCCAGTGTGAGACAGGGGCCAAATGACAAGAACTGGTTTATTCCTAGTTTAGTTCTTGTTTAGTCCTGGTTTAGTTCTGGTTAGGTCCTGCTTTAGTCCTAGTTTAGTTCTTGTTTAGTCCAGGTTTACTCCTGATTTAGTCCTGTCTTTTCACATTGTCTCTGTGTGATCCCTGGAGTATTTTTCTCTGTCTCTGGAGTAGTTCTTGGTATCTCTGGAGTATTTTTTGGTGCCTCTGGAGTATAGCTTGGTGGCTCTGGACTATTTTGGGATTTTGTCTTCCTCTTGGAGGCTCTGGAGTATTTCTTGTTGTCTCTGGAGTATTTCTTGTTGTCTCTGGAGTATTTTTTTTTTATGTCTCTGGAGTATTTCTCGGTGTCTCTGGAAAATTTCTGGATTTTAATTTCCTCTCGGTGTCCCTGGAATATATTTGGAGTTGTCTTTTTTCAAGCTGCCCCTCCTTTTTTGTCTTCCTCCTGGTGGCTCTGGAGTATTTATAGGTGTTACTGGAGTATTTCTAGGTGTCTCTGGAGTATTACTTGGTGGCTCTGGAGTATTTCAGGATTTTGTCTTCCTCCTGGTGGCTCTAGAGTATTTCTCAGTGTCCCTTGAGTATTTTTCCATGTCTCTGTAGTATTTATGAATTTTGTCTTCCTCCCGGTGTCCCTGGAGTATTTCTGGAGCTGTCTTTTTCCTGCTGCCCCTTTTGTCTTCCTCTGTGTTTCTCTGGAATATTTCTGAGTGGCTCTGGAGTATTTCAGGATTTTATCTTCCTCCTGGTGGCACTTGAGTATTTCTCGGTGGCTCTGGAGTGTTTCAGGATTTTGTCTTCCTCCTGGTGGCTCTGAAGTATTTCTCGGTGTCTCTGGAGTATCTCTCGGTGTCTCTGGAGTATGTCTCTGTATCTCTGGAATGTTTCTGGAACTGTCTCTTTTTTGTCTTCCTCTCTTTTTCTCTGGAGTATTTCTCTGTGTCTCTGGAGTATTTCTAGGTGTCTCTGGAGTGTTTCTCAGTGTCTCTGGAGTGCCTCTCAGTGTTTCTGGATTGTTTCTCGGTGTCTCTGTAGTATTTATGGATTTTGTATTCCCTGGAGTATTTCAGGAGCTGTCTTTTTTCCACGGTGAAAATAGAGGAGTGCATTACAGGACTCAGCATTATGAATGTTTATAAGAAAAGAGGCAGAAAATACTTGATTTAGACCTGATTTAGACCTGCTTTAGTCCTTGTTTAGTCCCGGCTTAGTCCTCCTTTAATCCCGGTTTAGTCTTGGGTTTAGTCTTGGGTTTAGTCCCAGTTTAGTCCTGGTTTAGTCCCTGATTTAGTCCCTGGTTTAGTCCCTGGTTTAGTCTCTGCTTTAGACCCGGTTCAGTCTTGGGTTTAGTCTTGGGTTTAGTCCCAGTTTAGTCCCAGTTTAGTCCAGGTTTAGTCCCTGGTTTAGTCCCTGCTTTAGTCTCTGCTTTAGACCCGGTTCAGTCTTGGGTTTAGTCCCGGTTTAGTCTTGGGTTTAGTCCCGGTTTAGTCCTGGTTTAGTCCTGGTTTGGTCCCTGATTTAGTCTCTGCTTTAGTCCCGATTTAGTCCCAATTTAGTCCCAGTTTAGTCATAGCTTTGTCGTAGCTTAGTCTCTGCTTTAGTCCTGGTTTAGTCCTGGTTTAGTCCTGGTCTAGTCCTGGTTTAGTCCTGCCTATCATTAGCTAACAGTTTTTCATTGAGTCACTCACTTTTTTGTTGAAAATCAAACTCCTCGTATTGATCAAGGACTCATTAAAATATTTTGTTTAAACCCATTTTGTTTTTGTTTTTTTGACTTTTCAGACAACAAAAAAGTTAATGTGTACATTGTGTCACCATGGTAACTGCTGAACATTCCACCATAGGCATGTAGAACACTCCCAATGTGATGTCACTGCAAAGTATCAATAGAGACTCCAGTGGTGTTTTAATGCCCCAGAGAGTCACTGCAGTGTTCAGTGTCATGTGATGTGTTGGTCACATGACAATGAACATTTTACACAAATCAACACGACTTTATATCAGATTTTATCTACGGAACTTTTCCAAAATTCTTCATTGAAATTATTGTGATTCTCACCAAAAATAAGAGCTGCTCAGAAGCTTTTAGAGGCAAAAGTGGGTTCAATCGTAGTTTAGTTCTGATTTAGTCTTTAGTTTAGAACTGGTTTAGTCCTGCTTTAGAACTAGTTTTGTCTTGGTTTAGTCCTTCGTTTAGTCCTGTTTTACCCCTTGTTTTATTCCTGGTTTAGTCCTAGCTCAGTACTGGTTTAGGACTGGTTTAGTCCTGGCTTAGAACTAGTTTAGTCCTGATTTACTCCTAGTTTAGTCATGGCTTTGTCTTTGGTTTAGAACTAGTTTAGTCCTGATTTACTCCTAGTTTAGTCATGTCTTAGTCATCAAATGAAACCATGGTCTCATCTGAAGCAAAATGGAGATTCTTGACTTTGCTTAAAAATTCTGCTGTGTTTCCAATATGGCGCTCCATGTTGCCCACCAGAGGAGCCAGGATGGTCTTTAGATGTTTGGCCTCATTGTACACGATGGCGACTGTGCTACATACAATGGGTCTGAGGAGTACTCTGACTCTGCTCCTCTGACCCTCTCCTCTTCTGATTAAATCTGTTTCTAGCGTGTAAACGGTGCTGTCCATGTTTCTGTCTCGTTTCTCCCCCTCCCCCCTCCCCCCTGCATGAGATGTGGTGTATGATTGGCAGGCGGTGGATGAAGTGGGCGGGCCTTCCCTCCTATTAAACCTAATGGCCGCTGCTTTAATGACATCTCCCTCTGACACCGGGCTGCTTTTTGACATTATAAATTGCTTTTATGGTTTTGCTCTAGTCAAAAATTGTGTTTAAATTTTAAATGAAGATTCAGTTACATTTTAACAATGTTCTGGAGCATTCACATCTGACAGAAAGAATCCCAGAATCCCATGCACCTCAGAACATGTTTGTAGAGCCTAAACTATAGCCTTAGCCACTTATACAAAGAACAAGACCTCATGGACAGACAGGGAGGGCATCTGACACACAGGGCGGGCATCTGACACACAGGGACATTGACATTACATTTCTGTGTCAAATGCATTTCCATAATAATGATAATTGCAGCATAAAGTGCTGTTTGCTCTCTGGCCCTGCTCCTCTGCTCCCCTCACTCCTCCCTCTCCTCCTCCCTCTCCTCCTCCCTCTCTTTCTGTCTCTCTCTTTCCTGCACTTTCTCTCTCACTCTTTCATTCTGTCTCTTTCCCTTTCTCTCTCTGTCTTGCTCTCTCTGGCTCTTTCTTTCTTTCTGTCTCTATGTCTCTCTCTCACTCTGTCTCTCTCTGTCTCTCTCCCTCTCTCCTTCTCTCTCTCTCTCTCTGTCTCTCTCTTTGTCTCTCCCTCTCTCTTTTTCCCTCTTTCTTGCTCTCTCTCTTTCTCTCCCTGTCTCTCTCTCTCTATCTCTCTTTTGGTCTCTCTCTCTTTTTCTATCTCTCTCTTTATTGCTCTCTGTCTCTCTGTCCTCTCTTTCTCTTTCTTGCTCTCTATCTCTCTCTTTCTCTCTCTGTCTCTCTCTTGCTCTTTGTCTCTCTCTTCCTCTGTCTTTCTTGCTCCCTCTCTCTCTCCCTCTCTCTTTCTCTTTCTCTCTCTTTCTTGCTATCTGTTTCTCTCTCTTTCTTTCTCTCTCTCTCTCCCTCTTTCTCTCTCTTTCTTGCTCTCTGTCTCTCTCTCTCCCTCTTTCTTTCTTTCTTGCTCTCTGTTTCTCTCTTGCTCTCTGTCTCTCTCTTGCTCTCTGTCTCTCTCTTGCTCTCTGTCTCTCTCTCTTTCTCGCTCTTCCTCTCTGTCTATCTCTGTCTTGCTCTCTCTCTCCTTTGCTTTCTCTTTCTTTCTTGCTCTCTCTCTCTCTGTCTCTCTTTCTCTTTCACTCTTTCTTACTCTCTGTCTCTCTCTTTCTTTCTCTCTCTTTTTTGCTCTCTCTCTCTTTCTCTGCCCTCTGTCTCTGACTCTCTTTCTCTTTCTTTTCTTGCTCTCTGTCTCCCTCTCTCTCTCTTTCTTGCTCTCTGCCTCTCTCTCTCCCCCCTTTCTTTCTTTCTTGCTCTCTGTTTCTCTCTTGCTCTGTCTCTCTCTTGCTCTCTGTCTCTCTCTCTCTTTGTCTTTTTTCCTCTCTGTCTATCTCTGCCTTGCTCTCTGTCTCTATCTCTCCCTCTCTCTTTCTTGCTCTCTCGCTCTCTGTCTCTCTCTCTCTCTTTCACGCTTTCTTACTCTCTGTCTCTCTTTCTTTCTCTCTCTTTTTTGCTCTGTCTCTCTCTCTGTCTTGCACTCTCTCTCTCTTTCTCTTTCTTGCCCCCTGTCTCTGACTCTCTCTCTCTTTCTTTCTCTGTCCCTCTGTCTTTCTCTCGCTTTCTCTTTCTTTTCTTGCTCTCTGTCTCTGTCATGTGGCCCACTTTGACCCAAGATGAGACAGCCACTGTGCCTTCTGCCAAGAAGAAGAGACACAAAGACACACATCTGTGGTTGTCTTGTCCTCGGCTGGCTCCCCTCTTCAGTCTGCTGGGACACTAGTTGCAGACTCTGGGACCCAAGTTTTCTGTGGCCAATCGTAGAACTGTTGTTTTAATAAACTTTATCCTAGGCCAGGCTAAGACGAGCGTGAGTCTCACATGGAGGAACCACATGGTCGACTCAGGCTGCACAGACCCGGAGCTCCTGTTAAAGAGACAGGTGGGGGCACGGCTCAAAGTGGAGTTTAGGTACAGCAAACTGGTGGGGCAGGTGGAGGACTTTGAGGCATGTGGACAGTGAGGGAGGGGCAGTTAGTACTGCACCTGTAAGAGGGGCTGTAACATGAATGTGTGATTGCGTTGTTTGACTTTAATGTTTTCTTTTAACTGACAAGTGAAACAAAATAAATGTATTGTTACAAGTCAAAAAAGTCTCTCTCTCGTTCTATAATTATAGCGGCTAATTTGGCACACAGCTGCATTTAGAATTGCAACTGTGAGTGTCATAGCAACCAAATCCAATCCAAGCCAATCAGGAGCGAGGCTGTTCAAGGTAACGTCCTGAGGATCAAACCTGTTGCAAACTCTAGCAGGAGTGACCTCAGGGAAAGTCGGTAGAGCAGGAAGTGCACCCATGACCTCTCTCTCTCTCTCTCTCTCTCTCTCTCTCTCTCTCTCTCTCTATATATATATATATATATATATATATATATATATATATATATATATATATATATATATATATATATATATATATATATATATATATATATATAAATGATAAAATGGCGGTGACACAGCTGTACGTCTTCATCTCTGAGTGTGGAGCTGTGACGATTTAAACAACAACAGCTGTTTTTACTGCAGAGCTCGGAGGTCATGTATCGTGTTTATCTCATCAAACATCACCTGATTATCCTGTCTGTGAGTGCCAGGGGTCAGGGGTCATGTGCACTCTTCTCACATGCACGGTCCCATTCTAAAGGTCTCTTCATGTGCCATTTGAAGTTGTTAAAGTGGCGACACTGACGGGAGACAAACAGCCGATTTAAATAATGACATTTGTGTAATTCACTCACCTGATTAAAAGTCCTCACCCCAAATGAGCTGTAATCATCTCACACTAACAAGAAACACGAATGTTTGTGAATGCATCACACCTGAGCATGTAAACAAACCAGGACTAAACCAGGACTGAACCAGGACTAGAGCAAGACTAAAACAGGACTAAAGCAGGACTAAAGCAGGACTAAAACAGGACTAAAACAGGACTAAACCAGGACTAAACTAGGGACTAAACTAGAGGCTAAACCGAGACTAAACCAAGACTAAACCAGGACTAAACCAGGACTAAACCAAATCTAAATCAGGACTAAACCAGGACTAAATCGGTAATAAAGCGGGACTAAACCAGGATTAAGCTGGGACTAAAACAGGACTAAAGCGGGACTAAAATGGGACTAAACTGCGACTAAACCAGAGAACTAACCAGGACTAAACCATGGACTAAACTGAGACTAAACCAGGACTAAACCAGGACTAAACCAGGTCTAAACCAGGACTCAACCAGGACTAAACCAGGTCTAAACAAGGACTAAACCAGGTCTAAACCAGGATTAAATCAGACTAAACCAGGACTAAACCAGGTCTAAGCAAGGTCTAAACCAGGACTAAACCAGGACTAAACCAGGTATAAACCAGCACTAAACCAGGACTAAACCAGAACTAAACCAGGTCTAAACCAGGGCTAAACCAGAACTAAACCAGGACTAAACCAGGTCTAAACCAGGGCTAAACCAGAACTAAACCTGGACTAAACCAGGACTAAACCATATATACTATACTCATACTACTAACTTACTATGAAGTATCCCCATGACAATATATAGACAATAAAAAATATTGTTTATGGGTGCCATTTTGAGGACTTCTCATCATTCAAATGTTTTATTGTGAATTGATAATTGCTATGGCAACAGTAAAATTTTTGATGATTGTTAAACTCATGGATAATGTTTGAGTTATATGGTAGCTCTGCAGTGCTCTAAAGTCCTTCCTCACTGACCCTATGTATCCAGAGCATCGTAATGACTCACCATGATGAGTTTATAAGCACTTTTCACTTCTCTCACAAACCAGAGCGGATAACAAGCATGGACCTTTTAAATTAGCAGTAGTATCACCAAGTGTTGAAAATGTACAATGTTTTATATAATAATAATAGTCATAATATAATAATTAAAACTGCAAGGAGTGATAAAGGGCCCTCGCCACCCTTGCGACTGCGGAAGGTCACGCCACAGGGGGAGAGCTGCATGTGATTCAATGTTTACAATGTGATGTTGGAGATAAATGTTTGTGGCCCATTGTAAGTTTGCAGGGGGCACTAGAGAGCCATTTTTAAAGATGGAATTTTACTCCACATATCATTTGGTACAGCTCATCATAATACACAGACATTACATTGGATTTGTCTGAATCCGACGACGTTTGCTTTCAAAATGGTCACTTCATTAAGAGCTCATTATGACCACACCCTGGGACTTATGTAAATTCTTATGTAAACAACGTGTGACTCTAGATATGTCTGATGATGCTGCCTCAGTTTGGAGTCCATCAGATAAAAACCCTACAACAAGATTGTTAAAGTACAAGGTCTCGATTTTGGCCATCTGCATATTTTGATTCAGTGTTAGGGTGTGATACTTAAACTCCTCTCCTTGACATAAGGACTCACCACCCACCTGAAGAGGGCAAGCCATCTTTTTCCAGTCAAGAACTATGGCCTTGGATTTGGAGGAGCAGATTCTCATCCCAGGCGCTTCACACTCGGTTGCAAACTGCACCAGTGCCTGCTGCAGGTCCTGGCTCTATGAAGCCTGTGGTTCCCGAACCAGACCCCCTCAGGCCCCTGAACCCGACCCCCTCTGGCCCCTGGCTGCACCTAGAAATTCTGTCCATAAATACAATGACACACACCTGCAACTAATTGTCAATCAAGCTGCACCTGGGGAGGACAAAGGGATCCAGGACCTGACAATCAGGTCTACTCTTTTCTAAGTTGGATGTTTTTGCTCCTCATCAGATCCCACTTCCTGGGACCGCTCAGCTCCTCTGTCTCCGACCCAGCTCTCCAAGACCAATACGAACCTCACACCCTCCAACCCAGCTCACCTCTACCAGTATGGCTTACATCATCTCTGACCCCACTGCCCATGATCTACTCCAGGACTACTGTAAACAACCCCGCTCTTAATTATCTGATCAATCTACTTTCATTTGCAGATTTAAAGCTGTAAATAAACGTTGTTAAACTGTTCCCCGAGTTCTGTCTTTTTGGCCCCTCTGTTAGTCGTTAAGACAGAAAGAGAGGCAAAATCTTCAAACACTACGTTAGACCATGTGACTTTTGATGGGTTTGTGGGAGAGTTTAAATTAGTCTTTGATCACCCACACTATCAAGCTGATGCCTCACTCCGCCTATTAAGTCTGGTCCAAGGTTCCAGGTCTGTGGCAGATTATAACATCAAGTTTTGGACAATGGTGGCGGAGGTGGATTGGACTGACAGTGCTCTGGAGGCTGTCTTTGTGAAAGGATTAAGTGACAAATTACAGGATGAACTTGTTTCAGGAGATGACTCACCTGACCAAAACATTTTTGATTTCCCTAGTGAACCATATCGACAATGGCCTACAGAATCGTCGAAAGGAGAGATGCCATTCGCCTGTCCGGGCCATGAACCATTTTGCCCTACCGACACCCCCACCAGAGGAACCAATGCAGCTGGGTCATGCGCACTTGACTGCATAGGCATGCATGAGGCACCACCACCACCTGAGTGTACTGTGAAAAATGGGCATTTCTTCACAACCTGCCCGCTTTGGCCAAAAGGGGGCAGCCATCAGTAGGACTGGGAGTACTGGTGGGTCAGCAACACATCCCAGAGAAGAAAAATAATAGATTTCAGCTCGACGCTATCTTGTGCTTTTGTATTGTTACCCTGCCCATCTTGGCCCTCATTGACTCTGGAGTAGAAGGGGACTTCATTGACTAGCAGGTAGCTGAGCAGTCGGGGGTAGGGCTGGAGCCACTGAAGCAAGGCTTCTAGCCAAACCCAAACAAGAGACTATGGAAGGTACATCCGGAACTCTTACCACGGGTATCATCCACCCATCCTCATTATTCCTAGGAGCTGGATTCTTCTTCTTCATTGCTAAGAAGGACACAAACTCGACCTCAGGAACGCTTATCATCTGGTGCACATAAGGGAAGGGGATGAATGGAAAACTGCATTTAAAATGCCTCTGGGACATTTTGAATATTTAGTGATGCCCTTTGGGTTTGCTACCTTCTACAGACATTTCATCAGAGACTTTAGCCGTGTCATTGCTCCCCTCACTAAACTCACCTCTCCCTCCAGACCATTCTGCTGGACCCCGGAAGACCAGTCTGCCTTTGAGAAACTGAAAGACCTGTTTACCTCTGCCCCGATCTTACGGCAGCCTAATCCCTGCCGCCAGTTCGTTGTGGAGGTGAATGCCTCAGACACAGGTGTTGGGGCAGTCCTCTCTAAAAGGTTTGAACCATACAGTTGTTTGTATCCCTGTGCCTTTTTCTCTCACTACGATGTGGGGGATCGAGAACTGTTGGTGGTCAACTCCTCCACTTGAGGCAGAGACTCACCACCCACCCGGAGAGGGCAAACCACCTTTTTCCGGTCGAGAACCATGGCCTCGGATTTGGAGGAGCTGATTCTCATCCCAGCCACTTCACACTCGGCTGCAAACCACCCCAGTGCCTGCTGCAGGTCCTGGCTCGAAGAATTTATCAGGACAACATCATCTGCAAACAGCAGAGATGAAATCCTGTGGTTCCCAAACCAGACCCCCTCCAGCCCCTGGCTGCGCCTAGAAATTCTGTCCATAAATATAATGAACAGAACCGGTGACAAAGGGCAGCTCTGGCGGAGTCCAACATGCACCGGGAATAGGTCTGACTTACTTCCGGCAATGCGAACACAGCTCCTGCTCCAGTCATACAGGGACCGGACAGCCCTTAGCAAAGAGCTCCGGACCCCATACTCCCAGAGCACCCCCCAAAGGACACCACGAGGGACACGGTCGAATGCCTTCTCCAGATCCACAAAACACATGTGGACTGGTTGTGCAAACTCCCAAGGACCCGATGGAGAGTATAGAGCTGGTCCAGTGTTCCGCGACCAGGACGAAAACCACACTGCTCCTCTTGAATCCGAGGTTCGACTATCGGTCGGATTCTCCTCTCCAGTACCCTGGAATAGACCTTACCAGGAAGGCTGAGGAGTGTGATTCCCCTGTAATTGGAACACACTAGTGTTCCCCCCTTCTTATACAAAGGGACCACCACCCCGGTCTGCCATTCCACAGGCACTGTCCCCGACCGCCACGCGATGTTGCAGAGACGTGTCAGCCAAGACAGCCCAACAACATCCAGAGACTTGAGGTACTCAGGACGGATCTCGTCCACCCCCGGAGCCTTGGTGACTTAAGCCAGGGTGATGGACGAGTCCACCTCCGGGTCCCCAGTTTCTGCTTCCTCCTCGTAAGACGTGACAATGGGATTGAGGAGATCCTCAAAGTATTCCTTCCACCGCCCGACAACATCCCTAGTCGAGGTCAGCAGCTCTCCACCCGCACTGTAAACAGTGTTGGTGAAGCACTGCTTCCCCCTCCTGAGGCAACGGGATGCCAGAATCTCTTTGAGGCCATCCGATAATCCTCCTCCATGGCCTCCCCGAACTCCTCCCAACCCCGAGTTTTGGCCTCTGCGACTGCCCGAGCCGCGGCACGCTTGGCCCGCCGGTACTCATCAGCTGCCTCAGGAGTCCCACGAGCCAACAAGGCTCGATAGGACTCCTTCTTCAGCCTGACGGCATCCCTTACTTCCGGTGTCCACCACTGGGTTCGGGGATTGCCGCCGCGACAAGCACCTTATGACCACAACTACGAGCAGCCGCATCGACAATAGAACTGGAGAACATGGCCCACTCAGATTCCATGTCCCCACCCTCCCCCGGGATCAGGGAGAAGCTCTCCCAGAGGTGTGAGTTGAAGAGCCCTCTGACAGAGGGCTCCGCCAGATGTTCCCAGCAGACCCTCACGATGCACTTGGGCCTGCCAGGTCTGTCCGGCTTCCTCCTCCGCCAGCGGATCCAACTCACCACCAGGTGGTGGTCAGTTGACAGCTCAGCCCCTCTCTTCACCCGAGTGTTCAAGACACGTGGCCGGAGGTCAGATGACACGGCAACAAAGTCGATCATCGACCTCTGACCTAGAGTGTCCTGGTGCCACGTGCACCGATGGACACCCTTGTGCTCAAACATGGTGTTTGTTATGGACAAACTGTGACTAGCACAGAAGTCCAATAACAGGCCGACACAACAGTGAGAGACCTGTCCCCGACCCTCTCTTTCACCGGGGTGAACTCCAACAGTGGCGGCTGAGCTGTGGGGCAATGAGCAAGCCCACACCAGCTCGCCACCCTTTCCCGCGGGCAACGCCTGAGAAATGGAGAGTCCAACCCTTCTGAAGGAGTTGGGTTCCAGAGCCCAAGCTGTGCGTGGCGGTGAGGCCGACTATATTTAGCTGATAGCGCTCAACCTCCCGCACAAGCTCAGGCTCCTTCCCCCCCAGCGAGGTGACCCATGTCCCCAGAGCTAGTCTCCATGTCCAGAGGTCCGGTCGTCGAGGTCCCCGCCTTCGACTGCCGCCCAGATCTCTCTGCACCCACCCCTCATGGCTCCTCCCACAGGTGGTGGGTCCACGGGAGGACGGGCCCACGTCGTTCCTTCGGGCTGGGCCCGGCCGGGCCCGTGGGGAAAGGCCCGACTACCAGGCGCTCATCGCCAAGCACTCACCCCAGGCCTGGCTCCAGGGTGGGGCCCCGGTAACGCCAGTCCGCAACTGGCCTTGTTGGATTTTTCTTCATGTTGGGTTTCTGAACCGCTCTTAGTCAGACCCATCTCCAAGGACCTGTTTGCCATGGGTGACCCTACCAGGGGCATGAAGCCCCCGACAACATAGCTCCCAGGATCATTCGGGTGCTCAAACTCCTCCACCACGTTAAGGTGGCGGTTCGGGGCGGTTCCATCCATCCATTCATCCATCCATGGATTGAATACTCCCACAGCTCTTTGGTGAGTTCTGCTACCGGTCTTTCACCCTTCCAAGCCTCTCTAGGTTACCAGCCTCCACTCTCCTCACCTGGCAGTGCCCTCTATCCAACACCACCACCTCCTGGAGAAGAACCAGGGCGGCCAGGATGAAGGCAGCCGCAGACAAGCATAGTACTCCCGCTCCTCGATATCAGCCAGGTCAGTCAGTTTGGCTCTCTTCAAAATATAGTCCCCTAAAAACAGATTCTCGGAAACTCTCTCCTTGCTTCCTGAGGCCCTTCAAGATAACTAAAATCTTCAGACCGTCGGGAGTACGCCTCCAACTCTCCCCTTTCCGCATCCACCCTACGTTCCATGTGTCCCACGTTCAGTCCAGTGACCCTACCTACAGAGCCTGGAGCTGGGCAGAGATTCTGCCTCCTCCCATCCACACCTGCAAGTAATTGTCAATCATTCCGCACCTGGGGGGAACAAAGGGAGCCAGGAGCCTACACTCAGCGCCAGATTGTCGGCATATCCACAGTGGCACAGCTCTGCTTGGCTCAGTCTATTATTTATGTATTTTGCTACTCTTTTCGTTGGATTTTTTGCTCCTCGTCGGATCCCCCTCCCTGGACCCGCTTAGCTCCTCTGTCTCCGACCCAGCTCTCCATGACCGGTACAAACCTCACACCCTCCGACCCAGCTCACCTCTACTGGTACGGCTTACTTCGTCTCTGACCCCGCTGCCCACAATCTACTCCAGGACTACTGCAAACAATCCCACTCTCAACTATCTGATCAATCTACTTTCATTTGCACATTTAAAGCCTTAAATAAACATTGTTAAACTGTTCCCCGAGTTCTGTCTCTTTGGTCCCCCTGTCAGTCGTTACAACAAAACCAGGACTAAACCAGGTCTAAACCAGGACTAAACCAGGTCTAAACTAGGACAAAACCAGGTCTAAACCAGAACTAAACCATGACTAAAACAGGACTAAACCAGGACTAACGCAAGACTAAATCAAGGCTAACACTGAACCAGGACTGAAGCGGGATACAGGAGAACGGCAGGGCATGTTAGATAATTCTGTAAATTGCTTTTGCTCATCTGTTTTTGTTTTTGTTTTTTTTTCCTTTAAATCAATATGAAGCGTCTCTAAGCTGTCAAACCTAAAGACGCCACATTTATCTGCTCCATTTCACCTGACAGCAACGGCAGAGTGGTTAGCCTCTGTTCCTGTCAGTGAACAGGTTGAGGGTTAGACTACTGATCTGAGTGCAGTGTGAATGTGGCACAGTGGTTATCCGGCCTCCCCCTCTCAGTAGTAGTCTTAGTATTTGCTGTAGTAGTATTTGCAGTAGTAGTAGACGCAGAGAGAAGGTTTGAGTGACAATATTTAGTCCTGGTTTGGTCCTGGTTTAGTCTTGGTTTGGTCTTGGTTTACTCCTGGTTCAGTCCTGGTTTAGTCTTAGTTTAGTTCTGGTTTAGTCCCGTTTAGTCCTGGTTCAGTTCCATCAAAATCTCATACATTCTCTTTGATTATTTCTTGAGTCATTCAAATTGAAATAATTGAGTGTAATTTGACAGTAATTGTCGCACTTTGCTCCTCTGCTGTTCTACTGGTATCATAGATATCAAAGGATTCCTGTACTGATACCAAATGATTTAGACTTGGTTTAGTCCTGGTTTAGTTCTGGTTGAGGCCTGGTTTAGTCCTTGTTTAGTCCTTGTTTAGTCCTGGTCTAGTCCTGGTTTAGTCCTAATGTAATCCTGGTTTATTCCTGGTTTAGTCCTGGTTCAGTCCTGGTTCAGTCCTGGTTTAGTCCTGGTTTAGTCCTGGTTTAGTCCTGCTTCAGTCCTGGTTTAGTCCTGGTTTAGTTCTGTTTAGTCCTGGTTGGGTCCAGGTTTAGTAGTGGTTTAGTTCTGTTTATTCCTGGTTTAGTGCTGGTTTAGTCCTGAACTAATCCTGGTTTAGTCCAGGGTGGGCTTTAGCCTCCTTTACATTAGACAGTCCATTTGAACAGACTCTTTTAGGAGCGCACAGGATCCGCTTTGGCCTGTCCTGGTTCGGCCCGGCCCGGCCCGCAGCAGAAGTGGGCGGAGTAAGGGGGGATAAAGGGGGATAAAGGCGGCCTTAAACTGGAATCTGGGCTTATTGTTCAGACTAAGTCAACACGGGGCCAGTGGAGCGGCGGCTAATGTTTACAGACAGGAAAACACACAAGAGCTAGCATCACAGGCATCAACGCTATATGTTCAAATGTCCAGGAAAACTATACTGTTTACCACATATAAAACTGTCCGATATCAAAAGTGTAGTATCAAAGTCCATTTATGTAAATGTAAGATGCTAGATGAGTAACGTTGCCATAGCAATTATCAATTCAAAACATCCAAAAAGTTCTCAAAATGGCACCTACAAACAGGAAGTTGAATACACATTTATTCTGCATCTTGTACTCATTTATCAAAGGCCTCTTTTCACCGTCCCCACTGTAATATCTGGAAAAACTTGACATTTTTATTTTGATGAAATGTCCCGAACTGGGGCTTTAACGCTGTTCTAATGTAGTGTCCTCCTCAGAAACATCCCTGGAGCTGTGTTTTGTTTCATTCACATGTTACAGTAATCCTGCACAGCTCACAACAGCTGTTACCCCTGGTGATGACATCAGGTGGTGTTGTTTATGAACGATCGCAAAGCCTCAGATAAATGCTAAAGCTGCACCATGTAACTTTTCTGGTGGAAGGTATATCACCAGCTTGTTTCCCTGGAGATATTATTGCTTTACCTGGAGTGTTCTACATAGACTGTATACATAAACGGACATA
The DNA here is from genome assembly GCF_009829125.3 of Periophthalmus magnuspinnatus. NCBI lineage: Eukaryota > Metazoa > Chordata > Actinopteri > Gobiiformes > Gobiidae > Periophthalmus > Periophthalmus magnuspinnatus. Next base: position 16,870,353 of record NC_047127.1, on the reverse strand, counting down.
GCTAACATGCTAGCATAGACTGTATACATAAACAGATATAGCTAACTTGGTAGCATAGACTGTATACATAAATAGACATAACTAACCTGCTAGCAAAGACTGTATACTTAAACGGACATAGCTAACCTGCTAGCATAAACCTGTATACATAAACGGACACGGCTAACCTCCTAGCATAGACTATACATAAAAGGAAATAGCTAACCTGCTAGCATAGACTATACATAAACAGACATAGTTAACCTGCTAGCATAGACTGTATGCATAAACGGACATACCTAACCTGCTAGCATAGACTGTACACATAAACGGACATAGCTAACCTGCTAGCATAGACTGTACACATAAACGGAAATAGCTAGCCTGCTAGCCGCCGCATTCCAAACAGAAAGTGATCATGGGTGTACTTCCTGCTCCATCGACCCTGGCTCCATTTCAATTTCTATGTAAAAACTGTGTCTTCTCTCTCTGTAACTGCTGCTGTCAGACTCGTCATTTTGGTCTTAAATGTTCATATTAACCCGCTCTACATGATCCTGGGGTTTTCATTCCACTATTGTATCTGTAAATCAACATATGAACATTAATAACTGACAAATCACGCGCCTTCTTTGCCCGAGGTTGCTCTTGCTTGCTAAGCGCCCACTCCCTCCTAAACCAGTGGTGCAGGCTGGAAGGGGGTGTTTACCTTCAACAGTCTCACTCCTGGTTGGCTCTTTGGTTGTTATGATATAGTATGGTATGAAATCCTAATCTCTGTGATTAGAGGAGTTGTGTACTACATGGTTGCTAGGTATCAGTTATGGAATTTCCTAGCATGATGTCACTATTTATAATCAGGAAGTAAAAGTTGAAACCTAAAAAATGGCCCGACTGGAAAGCCCGACTGGTTTTAGTAAAATGAGTAGTTGAACCTCTCATAGACACTTTAAAGTTGGAGACAAGCAGATAACACCATCAGGTTAAGTTATAGGTCAGATCTGTAGAGAGGCATATGTCTTTCAATGTATTTTGAGCACCAAATGAATGCAATGAACGCGAGATTACATTTAATTCCATGAAACATTCCAGGCAAATCAATAGCATCGCCATGAAGACAAACAGGTGTTGGAGCCAACAGAAAAGTGGCAAAGTGAAGCTTTCATTTAAAGCTCAGCTCTTTAACCCTTTCATTCCTGGATGTATCGAGGCCTCTCTCTGCTCCTCTGCTTTTGTTACTGGTTGGACTTTGTCTGCGTTACCGTGGAGACCGCTGTGTACACGTCCCCATGGTAATACTGTGCACGTGTCATTCAAAGCGGGTGTGCACGAGACGGCCGTGCACGACGTGAGTGTGCACGAGGCGCTTTGTGAAAATCTGCTGCGATTGACGAGAAACCAGCTGAAAGAGCAGAGGCAGTACTGACACTTAAAATACTACTACTGTTAGTACCACTACTACTGCAAATACTGAAATTAATGCTACTACTAGTACTACTGCTACTACAACTGCTGCTATACTACAGAACTGCTACTGGGCTGCAACTACTACTACTAATACTAGTAATACTACTAGTAACTACTACAACTCGCCCCACTGGAACTACTGCTACTACAGCTGACTTTAGTGATGTTTATGTTACTGCAGCTGCTTCAGACTCATCCACAGAACGGCTCATGACGGACAGCTTCAGTCCAGGTCTGAAACCAGACTGTACTGCTCAGAGGGTCTCGTGCCATGTGCTGGAATGTCACGCACTGTCACTGAAGCGCGTGCGTGAGCGTGGGCCTTGGCACGTGACCGTTGTACCCACGTCACTTATCAGGAGCCTCTCTATTGGCCCCTCACGCTCATTTAGTGCAGAGAGCGCGCGGCCTGGGCACGCTCCAACTTTCACTCCCGCATCCACAAGAGAGAGAGAGGTACAGGGTCCACGAGGAGCTGGTACAGGAGTCCACGGGGTCCACGAAGAGCTGTCAATCTGAGGAGAGAGAGAGGTACAGGGTCCACGGCGTCCACGAGGAGCTGTCAATCTGAGGAGAGCGACAGAGAGAGAGAGGTGCGCTACTGGGACCGAGTCTCAGTCCTGAGTCCTGTGAATGCTGATCTGAGTCCTGGTCTGATCTGTCCTCGTGTCACCGGACCCGCGGGGTCTACGTGAGGGTCTTTCAGTCTCTGAGGCCCTGAGAGGAGAGAGAGGAGCGGCACTGATTGGACCTGATGTGGAGGACTTTTCCCGGATCTGAGGTTTCTTCTCTCGGAGGATCCGCGCCTGTGACGCGCCTGTGCGCTCCAGCAACGCTCCAGAGGCCCCGGGGTCACCGGGACAAAAGCCCCGGTGGAGTTTTTGACTCTTTTTGATTGTGCGCTCGTGCGCGTCGCATTGACCTCTTGTGCTGACCTCAGGGGCGCGCGCGGCGCTTGTGCGGATGAATGTACGGCCTGATGCTGGAGCCGGAGCTGCAGACCCCGGTGCCCACGCACAGCCCCGCGGCAGCACCGGGGGGACACCCAGGGGGACAGCTGGGAGGACACCCGGGGACACACCCGGGGACACATCCGGGGGAACACACGGGGTCACAGTCCGGGACGGCCGGGGGGAAGCTGCCCGCAGAGCGCATTAAGAGGCCCATGAACGCGTTCATGGTGTGGTCCCGGGGCCAGCGGCGGAAGATGGCGCAGGAGAATCCCAAGATGCACAACTCTGAGATCAGTAAGCGCCTGGGCGCGGAGTGGAAGCGCATGACGGAGGCGGATAAACGGCCCTTCATCGACGAGGCAAAGCGTCTGCGCGCCATGCACATGAAGGAGCATCCGGACTACAAGTACCGGCCCCGGAGGAAGACTAAGACTCTGCTCAAGAAGGACAAGTACTCTCTGGCGGGAAACCTGCTGTCTGCGGGCGCGTGCCAGCGTCTGGAGAGCCCCGGGGCCGCGGGGCACGCGGCGTACGCTGTAAACGGCTGGAGCGGCGCCTCGTACCCGGGGCCCGTGGGGATGATGCACGAGGCGCAGCTGTACGCGCACTCCCACCACGCGCACACCAGCCCGCAGCATGCACACCGCTACGACATGAGCGCGCTCTCCTACAGCCCGGTGCCGCACGCGCAGGGCTACATGAGCGCCTCCCCGCCGGGCTACGGAGGCCTCACCGGATACACACACGCGCACCCGGGTCAGAGCGCGTCTCCGGGCGTAAAACACGAGCCTGGCGCGAGCCCTCCTGTGTCCCGCGCGCCCTGCTCCTCAGGAGACTTGCGGGACATGATTCGCGTGTACCTGCCCCCCGCAGAGCACGCGGACCCGCTGCCCAGACTGCACGCGCTGCACGCGCAGCACTACGCGAGCGGAGGCGCCGTAACCGGCACCGTGACCGGCACGGTGCCACTCACGCACATCTGACCCGCGGTCAGAGCGCCGACTGGACATGACTGTGTCTCTGTGCCCCGTGTATCGTGTGAACCCGCGGACTGGCCTGGCCCGGACTAGACCTGATTTAGGCCCGGTCTAGACCTCGTCTAGACTCCTGATTGAGTCCTGGTTTAGTACTAAATTTAAAGGCCTGGTTTAGTCCTGGTTTAGTCCTGGTTTAGTCCTGGTTTAGTCCTGGTTTAGTCCTGGTTTAGTCCTGGTTTAGTCTTGGTTTAGACCTGGTTGAGTCTTGGTTTAGACCTGGTTTAGTTCTGGTTCAGACCTGGTTTAGACCTGGTTTAGACCTGGTTTAGTACTGGTTGTAGACTCTCAGTTGAGTCCGGTTCCGCCCCAGAGTCCTGGGTTTGGATTCAGTCTGTTTCATTCTTGTTTCAGTCTTGTTTCAGTCTGTGTGGCTGGTGTTTATTTAAACTGTGTGTTTGTTTGATTAAAGTGAAATATTCAGAAGAAGCGCCTCTTTGGTTTGTTTCTGTTTTGATTAGAGCCTGACCAACACATTTACTGAAACATGTTTTCGGACTTTTTATCCTGACTTTTATTCATGGTTTAATGACACGAGTTTGATCCGACGCACACTCCTCCCTCTGTGAGGATGTTCTCTTTTTCTTTAAATGATTTCAGCTCTGACTTGAGTAAAGTGTGTTTCATCTCATGTTTCATTCTGCGCATGTTCATATTTTTATTCTTTTCAGAATATTTTCAGATTTTCTGCAGCTTCATATTTATTTCTTAATTTCACATCTGTAACTGAAACATGTAGATTAAACTCCAAATAATATTTGGTTTACGAAAAAAAAGGAAGCCATGTTTTTAAATCCAGACATGACCCGAGGTTTGTATAGCTTCAGATTCATCTGAAAATGTGATACAAAAGTCCAAATATCTCTTTACTTTCACACCTTGATGGCTCGGCTCTTTGTGTTTCACATGAAGAAGGTTAAACTGAAGCAAAAATTAACTCACAACATGATACAAACACCCACATATCGATACAAAAACCCACATATCGATACAAACACCCACATCGATACAAACATGCACATATTGATACAAACACACACATATTGATGCAAACACACACATATTGATACAAACACCCACATATTGATACAGACACACACATATCGCAAAAGACAAAGTTTAAATCTGTCAACTGGACAAATTGTAAGAGTGAAGATGTTTCACTGCCCATCCAGTCTTCAGTTCTGGTCAGATTACTGCTGGACACTACCTTATATCTATCTGAGGGGAGGGGCTAACTACACCGAAACTGTAAACATCTATTGTCTCCAGTTTCAGCTGAAACCACCCTATTCAGCCCTTAACGACCCTGCTATTGTTCTCTTCTTTAATTCTCCTCTCAAACCATTTGTTTTCTCTGGCTCAGATTTGAACTTCACTCTCCTCAAAGGAGTGGTTAGTGTCCTTGAGATAGAGATGTACAGCAGACTGGAGTCCAGAGGAGCTCTTTCGACGGTGTTGGTACATTCTCATATGGAGTGGTGTTTAGTTTCTCCAGTGTAACGCTCACTACACTGATAAATGAATCAAACAGCAGGTATTGGTCAGTGTGTGTGGGTTTCCTGAAGACTTCTACCTGGAGACACCGGTCCTCTCCTGTAGTTACTACACAATCTGAGAAAGTCAGTTTGTTCTCCTTGGTCTCTTCCCGTGTGAACTTGATGTTTGGATCCACAGCATTAATATGTGCAGTAAAGGTCAGATCTTGAATTTTGATTTTAGCCCAGTGTCATTCACGTATCGATACCAATGTGTGGGTGGAGCCTGGAAATGAGGCCAGTGCCTCTTGCTCAAATTGTTCCATGTATGAGTGTATAAGTGAGCCCATGGCACAGCCATGGATTTGCCTGTAGAAGTTCCATCTAAACTGGAACTATGTGGTATTTAGACAAATTTCTAGCAGTTTGCAGATCTAGTCTGGTGTCAGTTTTGTTCTCTTTTTTAGCTTAGTATCCTGCAGTAGCCTCCTGTTTGCTGCCTCCACCTCTACTGATGTGAGGATACAAGTAAAAATAGAGGTCACATCAAATGAAACCATGGTCTCATCCACTCCTTTGAAGATAGTGACGTTCAGATCTGAGCCAGAGAAAAGAAATGGTTTGAGAGGAGAGTTAAAGAAGCTATTTTTGTTAGGAAAGGGAATCCTTCCTTAATCAGGAATGGGGCCTGAGACATAATCTATCTTCCAACTATAACTCCATCCTCAGATCCAAAACAAAGAGAACAATAGCAGGGTCGTTAAGGGCTGAATAGGGTGGTTTCAGATGAAACTGGAGACAGTAGATGTTTACAGTTTCGGTGTAGTTAGCCCCTCCCCTCAGACAGATATAAGGCAGTGTCCAGCAGTAATCTGACCAGAACTGAAGAAGTGGCTTGGATGAGCAGCGACACATCTTCACTCTTACAACAATTTATCCAGTTGACAGATTTAAACTTCGTCTTTTGCTATGGATCAGACCTGGACGACTGAGGGATTACACAGACACACACACATATTGATACAAACACACACATATTGATACAAACAGACACATATTGATATTCATACAAACAACCATATATCGATACAAACACACACATCGATACTGATACAAACACCTACATGTCCATACAAACACCCACATATCGATAGAAACGCCCACATATCGATATTGATACAAACACCCACATATCAATACAAACACATATAAATGGACACAGCTAACTTTCTAGCATAGACTGTATATATAAATGGACATAGCTAACCTGTTAGCAGCCGTGTTCCAAACAGGGAGTGATCATGGGCGCACTTCCAGCTCCATCAACTCTGGCTCCTATTCACTGTCTGTGTAAAAACTGTGTCCCCTCTCTCTGTAACTGCTGCTGTCAGACTCATCATTTTAGTCTTAAATATTCATATTAACCTGCTCTATATGTTTTTGTTGTTCTTTTCCTGTGTATTGTGTTATCTGTATTTGTTTTGGTTTTATGTGACACACTCAGGCTTATGTCTTTTTCAAATGGTCTATATAAATACAATTGAAATGAGTTTGATCTGGGGCAGGGAAGATAATGATGCTGAAGTAAAAGAGTGAAAAATATATATAAAATATAAAACGCCTTTATTATAATCTCATCTGTATAACAGGTACGACAAGTATCATGGTATCGGGTATCGGGTATCATCTTGATATCACGATACTTGCCATACCATTACTTAGGCATAAAATCAACACAAACACAACTTCAGATGTGCCTGGCCCCTGTTCAGATATAAACAGCTCTTCAAGTCAAAATAAATCCACTATGTGCTGTTCCCATCTAATTATAAAGTGTTTTATTGTAGGAAGTGCGTGTTAGCATCATGGTGAATAATTATGATGCTTTGAATGCATAAGGTCAGTGAGGAAGAACTCAGGATTGTCTCACACCGTTAAAAATGAACTAGTTCTGTGTTTCACGTTCTGAACACAGAAACTCTCCACTCTGTTCTGGGTAAGTGCCCTGTGCATTGCCAGGTTGGTGTAAATCCTCCTGATGAGGTTTAAACCTGAGGAGGAGGTCTGAGCTGCTGTGGTGTTAACGATAGCCACATTATCCATGTGAGCTCCCACTCTCTCTCCCACTCAGGTTTAGTCCGGGTTTATTCCTGGTTCAGTCCTGGTTTAGTCCTGGTTCAGTCCTGGTTTAGTCCAGGTTTAGTCCTTGTTTAGCCCTGGTTTAGTCCTGGTTTAGTCCTGGTTTAGTCCTTGTTTAGTCCTGGTGTAGACCTGGTTTAGTCCTTGTTTAGTCCTGGTTCAGTCCCAGTTTAATCCTTGTTTAGTTCTGGTTTAGTCCCGGTTTAGTCCTTGTTTAGTCCTGGTGTAGTCCTGGTTCAGTCCCAGTTTAGTCCTGGTTTAGCCCTGGTTTAATCCTTGTTTAGTCCTGGTTTAGTCCTGGTTTAGTCTTTGTTTAGTCCTGCTTTAGTCCTAGTTTAGTCCTGGTTTAGTCCTTGTTTAGTCCTGGTTTAGTCCTGGTTTAGCCCTGGTTTAATCCTTGTTTAGTCCTGCTTTAGTCCTGGTTTAGTCCTTGTTTAGTCCTGGTTTAGTCCTGGTTTAGTCTTGGTTTAATCCTGGTTTAATCCTGGTTCAGTCCTGCTTTAGTCCTGCTTTAGTCCTGGTGTAGTCCTGGTTTAGCCCTGGTTTAATCCTGGTTCAGTCCCAGTTTAGTCTTGGTTTAGTCCTGGTTTAGTCCTGGTTTAATCAACACAGATGTGGTTGTTGTCAGTTGAAAGAACTTCATACCATAAGATTAATATGAGTTTATGGAGCCAATCCTACACTAATAATGACAAAGTTCAACATTTGTGGATCAGAAGTTTGGTGATTTCTTCAGTGTCTACAGGCCCCTGGTTTGATGCTTTTATTTTTATTTCCTGATTTAGTTTCGTTTTGTTGCATCAGATTTTTGCTTCGGGCCAAAACGAGAATAATCCCGTTTAAAATCCAAAATGTGACGGTTTCTGAAAAATCCTGAACATGATTTAAGATGATAATTTTAGAAAGACCCTCCAGACACAGGACTAAACCAGGACTGAACCAGGACTAAATCAGAACTGAACCAGGACTAAACCAGGACTGAACCAGGATTAAACCAGGACTGAACCAGGACTAAACCCGGACTGAACCAGGATTAAACCAGGACTAAACCGGGACTAAACCGGGGCTGAATCGAGACTAATCCGGGACTGAACCGGGACTAAACAGGAACTAAACCAGGACTGAACCAGGACTGAACCAGGACTAAAGCAGGACTAAAGCAGGACTAAACCAGGGCTGAACCGAGACTGAACTGGGACTAAAGCAGGACTCAACCAAGTCTAAACCAGGACTAAACCAGGTCTAAATCAGATCTAAACCAGGACTAAACCATGTCTGAACCAAGCTTTTTTCCTTCTTGCCTTGTTGAAGTTTTTGTCTCTCATTTTCTGTTAAAAGTCGTGTTATTTCTGCTTCTGTTTTATAATTGTTAAAAGACTGAAAAGTTGGAGCAGTTAAATATTGTTTCATGTTTAATCCATCTCCGTGGCATCCTGCTTAATCCCTCTGCGCTAGGCTAATGCGCGTGGTAATCCGGACTAAAGCACCTTAGCGACGCGGTGCTAACACAAAAGAGTGCGCGCGCTGGCACCAGTCTGCGGGGGGCGCCACCTCTGCTGCTCCTGATAACTCCCCACCAATATGTGACAGACAGGAGCAGAGCCAGAGGAGCAGAGCCAGAGGAGCAGAGCCAGAGGAGCAGAGCCAGAGGAGCAGAGCCAGAGGAGCAGAGCCAGAGGAGCAGAGCCAGAGGAGCAGAGACAGAGAAGCAGAGTCAGAGGAGCAGAGTCAGAGGAGCAGAGCCAGAGGAGCAGAGCCAGAGGAGCAGAGCCAGAGGAGCAGAGCCAGAGGAGCAGAGCCAGATGAGCAGAGCCAGAGGAGCAGAGCCAGAGGAGCAGAGACAGAGGACCAGAGACAGAAAAGCAGACAGGAACAGAGACAGAGGAGCAGAGACAGAGGAGCAGAGTCAGAGGAGCAGACAGGAGCAGAGCCAGAGGAGCAGAGCCAGAGGAGCAGAGCCAGAGGAGCAGAGACAGAGGAGCAGAGCCAGAGGAGCAGACAGGAGCAGAGACAGAGGAGCAGAGTCAGAGGAGCAGAGCCAGAGGAACAGAGCCAGAGGAGCACTCAATACCTTTTAGAGCTCTACTGGTACCTCATCCCACCCCCTTTTAGAGCTCTATTGGTACCTCACCCCACCCCCTTTTAGAGCTCTACTGGCACTTCGTCCTGCCCCCTTTTAGAGCTCTACTGGTACCTCGCCCTCTTTTAGTCCACCAATTGATGCACAGGATGTTTCTTTAGTCAACTCTCTCTCTGGTTAAAACAATAGTCCTCCAGTGAGGTACTCCAGAGCAGGGCCATGCTTCACCAGACACCAGAGCAACACAAACACAGCGAGAACACGCAAACTCCACACAGATACAGAGGAAGTCTGTGTGGAGTTTGCGTGTTCTCTCTGTGTTCTGGGCATGTCTCTCCAGAACTATGCTGGTGGGACTATATTTAAAGAAAAAAACACACAATACTCCACAACTGTTTGGACTCTGCTCTCCCCAGTTCCCTCTATCCCTTTTCCCTCCTCCTCTCTCTTCACTCTCCCTCCTCCTCTCTTCCCTCTATTCCTTTTCCGTCCTCCTCCTCTCTTCTCTCTCTCTCCCCCTCCTCCTCTCTCTTCTCTCTCCGTCCTTCTCTCTTCCCTCTATCCATTTCCCCCCTTCTCTCTCTTCTCTCTCCCTTTTCCTCTCTTCCTTCTGTCTCTTTTCCCTCCTCCTCCTCCTCCTCTCTCTCTGTCTAATCCATGTCTTCATCGATCTCAGACGTTAAAGTGATTTTAAAGAAAGGAGCTGATCGACCCTCGTTCGCCCACTGTGCCCTCCTCTCTCTCTCTCCTCTACACCTCCCTTTTCTCTCCATTATTCCATCGTTTTTCTATCATTTTTCTATCGCCCCCCCACTTACACCCCCCCCCCCCCCCCCCCCACGGCTCTAAAGACTCCTGCAGTCACAATACAAAGACCCCCCGAAGTCCAGAAAGTCCAGAGAGAAAGAGAAAGTCCAGCTGAAACCCTCGAGACTGAACGAGGACTAAACCAGGACTAAACCAGGACTACACCAGGACTGAACCAGGACTGAACCAGGTCTACACCAGGACTACACCAGGACTAAACCAGGACTAAACCGGGTCTGAACCGGGACTAAACCGGCACTACACTGGGACTAAACCAGGATGGAACCAGGACTAGACAACGGCTACACCAGGACTAAACCAGGACGAAACCAGGACTAAACCTGGTCTAAACCGGCTAAACTGGGACTAAACTAAAACTAAACCAGGATTAAAACAGGATTGAACGAGGTCTAAACCAGGACTAAACAAGGACTAAACCAGGTCTGAACCGGGACTAAACCAGGATGGAACCAGGACTAGACAACGACTACATCAGGACTAAACCAGGACGAAACCAGGACTAAACCTGGTCTAAACCGGCTAAACTGGGACTAAACTAATACTAAACCAGGATTAAAACAGGATTGAACGAGGTCTAAACCAGGACTAAACAAGGACTAAACCAGGACTGAACCGGGACTAAACCCGAACTAAACCGGGACTAAACCAGGACTAAACCAGAGTGTTCATTTATCAAAGTTACAATATTCATATTTCATATCAGATAAATATAAAATATATTACTTCACACTGAGCCGTTTGAGAGGGAGCCATGTCACAGAGAGCCATACTGTGGAACATTCCAGGCAAAGCAATAACATCTCTATGGAGACAGGCAGGTCACAGAGTCTATCTCAGAAAAGTTCCACAGTGTAGCTTTAAATATTGTTGTCTCTCGTGTCTTTTGTCTGTGTCAAACTCGTCCCGTCGGCTTCAGACAGAATCAGATTTGGTCCATTTACTCAGAAAAACGTTTGATTTAAAACCATTACATCTGTTAAAACAAAAATACATTTCAGCACGTTCAACGAGGCCTGTATCTATAGCACTGTGGGGACTCATCTCTGTATGCATCATGGGGACTAAATCTGTAGACACACTGCATCATGGGACTAAATCTGCACGCATACTTTATCGTGGGGACTAAATCTGTACACACACACGTGCAACATGAGGACTAAATCTGTAGACACACTGCATCATGAGGACTAAATCTGCACACATACTTTATCGTGGGGACTAAATCTGTACACACACTGCATCATGAGGACTAAATCTGTACACACACTGCATCATGAGGACTAAATCTGGACACACACTGCATCATGAGGACTAAATCTGTACACATACTTCATTGTAGGGACTAAATCTACACACACACTTCATTGTGGGCATTAAATCTGTACACACATGTGCATCATGAGGACTAAATCTGTACTCACGCTGCATTGTGGGGACTAAATCTGTACACACACTGCATCATGAGGACTAAATCTGTACACACACTGCATCATGAGGACTAAATCTGTACACACACTGCATCATGAGGACTAGATCTGGACACACACTGCATCATGAGGACTAAATCTGTACACATACTTCATTGTGGGGACTAACTCTGTACACACACTTCATTGTGGGCATTAAATCTGTACACACATGTGCATCATGAGGACTAAATCTGTACTCACGCTGCATTGTGGGGACTAAATCTGTACACACACTGCATTGTGGGAACTAAATCTGTACACACACCGCATTGTGGGGACTAAATCTGTACACACACACTTCATTGTGGGGACTAAATCTGTACACACACCGCATTGTGGGGACTAAATCTGTACACACACTTCATTGTGGGGACTAAATCTACACACACTGCATTGTGGGGGCTAAATCTGTACACACACTTCATAGTGGGGACTAAATCTGTACACACACACACTGCATTGTGGGGACTAAATCTGTACACACACTGCATCATGAGTGCTAAAATTAGGCCTTTCATTATGATGGATTATTAGATTCTGTACCAGATTTTTACAGACAAAAAATTTGAAGTTCATTTTAAAAGGTTTGCTGTGTCTGAATAGTCCCTGCGCATCAGGTGCCCTCCCTATGTGTCAGATGTCCTGCCTGTGTGTTAGGTGCCCTCCCTGTGTGTCAGATGCCCTGCCTGTGTGTCAGATGCCCTCCCTGTGTGTCACATGCCCTGCCTGTGTGTCAGATGCCCTCTGTGTATGTCAGATGCCAATAATAATAATAATAACAATAATAATAATAATAATAATAATAATAATAATAATTATTATTATTATTATTATTATTATTATTATTATTATTATACATTTCAAAAATATTTATAATATATAATAATATAAAATTATATATATTTTATTAAAACTGCTATTTTTATTTTTATTTTTTTATCCAAAATCAGATGATTGTAGCACATATTACAGATATAACAGTTTTTTTAAACGTGCACCTTTTTGATAATATAATACATGCAGCTGATGTCATCAACATTCCCTGGAGGTGTGATGCTAACTGAGGCACTGCTCTGTCTGAAACTGTTACTCAAGTTAGAATTTATCTCAGCTCTATTTTAACACAATCTGAAAAGAAAGAGTTGATTTAGCTGGAACACAAACAGATTTGTGCTGTTAAACAAGTTCCTCTGAGATAAGAATAAACCTTGGTCATCAGACTGAAGCTGCTGGGTTCTTGACCCATCATCCTCACATGAACAGATATGCCCAGAGATATGTCCAGAGACATGTCTAAAGATATGTCCAGCGCCTCTTGGACCAGTCTAAAGTATTGAGTCTTGTGCTGTTGTTGCCAGGTATAAATGTATAAAAATATATAAATGCATAAATATACAAATTTATATATGTGTCTGTATAAATGTGTAAATATATACATGTATAAACATATACATGTATAAATATATAAATGTTTAAATGTATAAATATATAAACATATAAATATATAAATGTATAAATGTGCTTTATGCAGCAGCAGCTCTTAACTTTTGTGCACAGCTGCTTGAATAAACTCGACTCTTTGATTTCAGACACATCATGCTCATTTTATGTGTTAAAGGTTTATACTCTCACAATCCTGCGTCAGGAGCAGGACTGAGGCGCGCCTCGTGCGCCCCCACGTGGCGTGTTTCAGGACATTCTAGTTATGAGTGAGTTTGCTGCTGGATTCTACTCATTTTTACTTGAGAAGCACCCACAATATATGAAAGCACTGTTCTATCAGAGTACTGTGAAGATGGTCTAAAAGAGCTCTTCAGCTCATGAAAATGCAATTGGGGCAATAAAAAATGAAAACGCCTGTAACTTTACTTTGCGAGGTGATAGAACCAAACTTTAAAATGTGTGTTGTACAGGTCCCCACGCCCTATTTTGCACAGCAAAGGTTGGGGTGCTGTCTCCTGTAGTTTTTTTTACAATTTCACTTTTCAGGTTCTGGGTATGTTTATTTATTTATTTTTATATATATATATTTTTTTTTTTTCACGTACATGTACAAACACATACTGTAACAGTGTGTACCTATACATGTAACATGTACATGTACAAATACATGTTGTAACAGTGGGTACATATACATGTAACACGTACATGTACAAACACATGTTGTAACAGTGGGTACCTATACATGTAATCTATTAAATTAGACTGGCACTTTTTTAATAAAAAATAGCATTTGGATCACTCACTATTTAAAATGGGCCCTAGGCAGCCCCCTTGTGCTGTGTTCCAGTGTAATAGGCTATGGGTTTGGATCTGCAGTGAGGACCACAGAGCTAAGCACAACCATCAGAGTAAATGTGCATCACACTGCGTTCATAGTGCAGATGGTTAATGCAGAGCTGAGTACTGTCTAAAGTGGATATAGAGAATCCAAAAACTATCAAGTAAGAATATCGTTACTTCAAAATAATATTACTCAATAAGTACATTTGTTATGTAAAGTGGAAAACTATCATATCTGAAGGAGAGGTGCAAGAAACACAAATGTTCAAATATACACTAAGCTTTTTGTCACTTTAGACTTACTTACAGTGGGAAGAGGAACCACAACTTTTACTCAAGAATAGTACTATTACACTGGCAGGCAGTTTCACAAGTCAGGTTGAGAACGGGGCTTCAACACAACAATCTTCAAGAAGACATCCCTGTTTGAGGTAAAATGCAACTCTTACATTGTTTTTTTTAATTTTAGACAAAAGCAAAGTCATATCATCATTGTTTAATTCTATAACAACATAACATATTAGGTCATGACAATATGATCAAACTGGCAATGCACAATATGATCAAACTGGCAATGCACAAACGTCAAATTAGATCTACAAGAGCAGGTTCCAGAGGTGACTGTCCCAGTAACAATACGTGAGCTGCCCACTCTCAGCTCATTTTCAGAACAACTCAAGTCATGGCTGTTAGACAATCAAACTTGTCCACATAATCACTAACTTGAATGGATTTTAGTGGTAATGCTGTGTTTTTGTCTGCACAAGACATTATTGTACATGTACTGTATATAAAATTGCAAATGTAGTTTCTCATGAATGTATAATGTTTAGCTTATTAAGGTGTAGGCTGTGATTATATGTAGATGTGGTGTATGAGTGGACTGTATTGTGAATGTATGTACTGTAAGTTTGTGAGAGATCTGGTGATCTGAGGGCAGTGGTCTATGGATGAGTTTTAAGGTATGAACGAGGGTTTGTATTTTGTACTTTGTATTTTGTACTTATTGTTTTTATAAGCTGTGGTGTAGCTGTTTTTGTTTTTTTTTCCAGCAAGGGACAAAGGATGAAAATTAGCACTGGCTATAATCCTGCATATTTACAGGTGTGGGATTCGTTCCCCATGCCTCTGTTCTTAATATGCATTGTCCCTTCATTAAATAATAAACAAACAAACAACAAACAAACAAACAAACCTTGTTTCAATGTTCACGGTGACTGATTTTAAATTTTTGTTTTTCCCTAGCTGCTTAAACCCAGTACTCAGAAAATACTTGTACAGTAGTGTAAGAGGGAGGGTCATATAGGTTCAAAGGTCAGGTAAAGGGAGATCTACAAGATGGACAAGGGTTTACAAGATGGACGAGGGTCAATGGTTGGAGTTGTTGTAGTAGTATTTGTAGCAGTAGCATTAGTAATATTATAGAGAAAGGGGAGCTTCAAGATTGATGGGGTTCTACAAGATGGAAGAGGATTGTATGGTAGGGTTAGGGTCTTCTTTCTTCAAATCCTCTGCTCACGTTCAGTTTCCATATGAGGTAAAATGCAGCTCATACTGATTAACTCTGTTTCAGTGTTTAGAGTGTGTGAGTTGTTGTTGTTTTTTTAGTTTCCCTCTAGCTGCCTAAACCCAGAACACACAAACACAGTTCACTTGTATGGCAGGGTAAGAGATAGGGCCCAGGTCTACAGAGGTGCAAAAGAGCACATTTCAACCCCATTTTAAAATGCTTGTACCCTCATTTTAAACATCTTAAATAATAGCACTTGGAGGAGGAGTACTGTCTTGCCAAAATCATATGCACCATCAGTCACTTCAGTCTGGACCTGCCGCTGTGATGTACGACCTAAATGAGCTACCATGACCTCCATGGAGATGCTATTGCTTTAGCTGGAATGCTTCATAGTAGTGCATTATATTTATACATCCACAGACAAGACAAGCAGATGATGTGCAATGAAACACCTGCAAAATGCATATGTTTAATGCCAAACTGTGGAACATTCCAGGCTAAGTAATCTCCATACAAACATCATAGAAGTGAACGTGTGCTTCAGATCTTTGAGTTTTGTTCTCAGTCTGTTGTGCGTTTGAGTTTTGTTATGTCTGTTTTGTGTTTGAGTTTTGTTCTCAGTCTGTCGTGTCTTTGGTGCAGTATTTTGATTGAGACTGATCTTTGTGTAGACCTATTGATGTTATCTGAAAAAAAAAAAACAGTTAGTATTTTTTTCAACATTTTTTATTAACTTTGATTGAAACCAACATTGTCTTGATCATCACAGACACAGTGTAAAAATCTCTCTTCAAAACAATCTTTGGACAATTCTTTCATTTAAAAACAGTTCAATCTGTGTCATAATTCAGCAACTTTGGCTTTGCTGCTGGAGGACGGCCATTTGAAGAACTACCATCACCAAGGGCTCACAGGTATAAATATAGAATTATAATAAAATTATAACAGTTTATTTGCAATTTCAATGCGTTTCTATGTGTTGGTTTGCGGCTGGGAGCATCAGAGCCTGACAAAACAAATAAAAACGATTATTTGGTTTTCACATTTTGATGATAATAAACCATAAAAATTAGCCTTAACCCTAACCCTAACCCTAACCCTGTCTAAACTAGGATTAAACCAAGATTAAAAAGGTAATTTCATCAGAAGGAAAGACTAAACCAGGAAGTGGTACTACACCAGATCTAAACTAAGACCGAGGACTAAATCAGGACTCAATCAGGACTCAATCAGGATAACAGCATCATTAAATCCAGAATAGAGAAACCAGGGCTATCCAGCCTTAACCAGGTCTAAACTATACCATGTTAAACCAGATCTAAAACAAGTCTGAAAAAATAAGGATTTCATCTAGAGCCAATATTGAGTAAAAACTATTGAAATAAAAGAAGCTCTGCCTGAGGACAGTTCTTGTTTAGTTACTTCAGAGTTTTACAGCAGAGACAGTCCAGGTCTAGACCAGGTCTAAACCGGGTCTAGACCAGGACTACTTCGACCAGGACTCAGACTTTGGTGGTGAAGTTCTCAGGGAAAACTCCTTTTCCTGATAAGTCCTTTTTCTGGACCCAGTGAGACTCCTTCAGACCCAAAAGCCAGCCGTCGTCCTAAAGTCCAAACCAAAGACCGCCAAATTAGAGTCATGTGGGATTTAAGAGGTTTATAACTTTAATTAAGTAGTAATTCAGTAGTAAAGAAGCACTATGCCACTTTTCCGGTGGAGGGACCGCAACCTGCTTGTCTCCATGGATATGCTCATACATTGCCTAGAATGTCCCATAGTATGGCATTCAACTTATCTAGCTTCATTGAGACAGGTCAATCCAAGTTACAGGTCAGATCTGTGCAGAGGCAAATCCACTCACAGTAAGAATGCAAGTTTTTCAAGGTATTTTTAAGCAATAAACAAATGTAAATGGAAGATAGATAAGCCTAATGTCATATTCCAGGCAAAGCAATAATACCTCCAGAAAGGTGATTTGGTGCATCTTTAACGTACAGGATCAGGACTAAACTAGATCAGACCTGTTCATCGGGATTGTCAAAGGCCAAGACCAAAACCATGTCTCCAACTTTGAGCTCCAACTCGTCTCCATCGGTCGCTGCGTAGTCATGAACAGCCTTCACCTATAAACACAACTCAATCAAGTCCTGGTCGAGTTCTGGTCAAGTCTTGGTCAAGTTCTGGTCAAGTCCTGGTCATGTCCTGGTCATGTCCTGGTCAAGTCCTGGTCAAGTTCTGGTCAAGTTCTGGTCAAGTTCTGGTCAAGTCCTGTTTTCTGGCAGATAAAACCTCAGCATTCTTCAACCCATATATTCACTGTTCCTCCTCTGCACCACATACCCTTTTCTTCTTATATAAATGGTGTCTCACCTTATAGAGAAATCCAGGGGGCATTTCACCGTCCGAGCCATTTGTCACTGCGCCCTGGAAACAAAATGTAAAATAGTTATGACACAAGCAGCAGATTACATTTATTTAACCCAAGAAAGAACACTGAATAAAGCTGAAAGTTACTCCAGATGCCCAACCAGCCAACATATTGTGATTGTAGTATACGTTCTTTGGGGAAGTGTTTTGCTCAGGGACAGCAAGCAGTCAGAGGAACCACCAACTCTTTCATTGTAGGGCAAATGTTCAAACTACTATGCCACTGTTGGACCATATAAAGATATATCATTTGTCAAAATGCTGAATAGAAAACTGCACTATGTTATTAGCTGCTGACAATGAACTGGTCTCAGTCCTGGTTCTGTTGGACCTCAGCATTTGACACCATCGACTACAATATTCTACTACAGAGGTTAGAATGTGCCGCAGGTGTCAGAGGGGCAGCCCTCAGCTGGTTTAAATCATACTTATCTGACAGGTACCAGTTTGTTAATGTAAATCAGAGCTCCTCTCCATGTTAAGGTATGCATACAGTGTGCCAGAGGGTTCTGTATTTGGTCCAATCGTGTTCACACTTTATATGTTTCCGTTAGGTAATATCATCAGAAAACATGGCATTAACCTCCACTGCTCTCTATCTGACCAGAGAGTCACTCTGGACAGTGTCCGTGTAGCCTCCAGCTTGACTGTAAGGAACCTTGGAGTCTTATTTGACCAAGAGCTCTCATTCACACCACATATAAACCAAACCTGTAGAACAGCCTTCTTCCAGCCTTTGTAATATTGACAAAATCAGAAAAGTCTTGTCTAAAAGTGACGCTGAAAAACTTATTCATGCATTTGTTACATCAAGGCTACATTACTGTAACTCCTTACGAGTTGCATGCCCTAAATATTCTATAAAAAGCTTTCAACTAGTTCAAAATGCAGCAGCCTGGCTCTTAAAATGAACTAAGAGAAGAGAGCACATCACTCCAGTGCTGGAGTGTCTTCACTGGCTTCTGTCAAGTTTAGAATTAAATTAAAAGTTCTCCTCCTGACACATAAAGCCATAGAGTGGATGGCCCCATTGTATCAAGATGCTCTAAGACCAGGTCATCCAAACAGAGCACTCTGCTCTCAAAATGCTGGACTTCTGGTGGTTCTAGAGTGTCTAAAAGCACAGTAGGAGGGAGAGCTTTCACTCACCAAGCTCCTGTGTTATGGAATCAGCTTCTGTCCATGTTAAAGAGGTAGCCACAGTCTCTACATTTAAGACCCGGCTTAAAACACTCCAGTTTGAATGAGTTTATGGCCAGGCCAGCTAGGACCTTAAATAAAACCTGCAGTTTTAGTTAAGCTGCCTTTGGAGCAGCTTTGGGGGAAGTATGTTAACCTGAGCATTATCATCTGCTTCCTCCTATTCTCCGTCAACAACATTCACTATTCAGTTCACCTGGAGTTCATTCATTGCTATTGGAATGGGACAGGGAACTGTTTCAGATGCTCTCCCGCTCACTGCCCAGTGATGACTGGACCCTAGATCCCCTCCTGTGCCCTGATCCTGTTCCGTGGACCAGGATCCTCCCTTCCCTCACCTTGCTGGATGATCCAATATGTGGCTAGGGTGACCTCCACCCTATTGTGGATAAGCCTCCCTCTGGCTCTTAGCTGAGTGGCTCTGGCTCTTAGTTGAGTTGCTCTGGCTCTTAGCTGAGTGGCTCTGGCTCTTAGTTGAGTTGCTCTGGCTCTTAGCTGAGTGGCTCTGACCCTTAGTTGAGTGGCTCTGGCTCTTAGCTGAGTGGCTCTGGCTCTTAGTTGAGTGGCTCTGACTCTTAGTTGAGTGGCTCTGACTCTTAGTTGAGTGGCTCTGTCCGTCCATGGGAGTGGATCTCTACTTCACTGTGGTTCTCCTCCAGGTTTCTCTTTTTCCACTGGGTCTTTTGAGTTTTGCTGTGAAGGAGGGTCTAAGGACAGGGGGCGCTCTGGGGCAGTTCTCCATTTGTTTGTCTGTTTCTGTTTCATTGTTGATTTTCTAACTTTCTTTTGGTCAAATCTGTTTTCATGTTCAGCCCTAAGAGGCGACTGCTGTTGTGATTTTGGGCTTTGCAAAAATCAATTGAATTGAATGAAAATACAATAGAATGGAATAGGCTTTGTTCCACTGAAACGAGTTCATCACTACCTCTACACTAGTGTAGTGTTTGTGAGTACCTGGTCCCAGCTGGACTCGGTGTAACTGTGAGGACTTTGGCCCCAGTCTGGATTTGTGTAGTCCAGGTTTTGGTCCCAGCTCTGAGGATCTTCAGTGGTTTGTGGGTACTCTGTTTGGGCATAATCCTGATCTGCAGACTCATGCTACAGGGTTCAGGGTCAGATTAGGGGTTATTTTAGGGATTTTAGGAATTTGGGGATCATTCAGGGATTGGGTGATTTTTAGGATGGAATTGGATTTAATATATGGGATGAAAGATAGAATTTCAAAATCAGACTGAGCAAACATTGACCACCAATTTGCACAGTTGTAATCAGTAAAAGTGTTCATTATTTATGTACTACAGTGTTCTCTTTGAGAACAAAATATGCTGGGGATTTATTCTGTGTAAAAGCAGCTAACTCTGTAGTTTATACCTCTACAAACATGTTCTGAAATGTCTTTGTGTGTCAGATGCTTGTTCTGTGTATAAACATGTTCTGAAATGCAGGGGATTCTTGCAATAGATTTTGACCATCTGTCTTTGAAAGATGAATTATCACAGGATAATTTTCTTACCCAAGTGTCCCATGAAGGAGCCTTCCATTCGGCAGCAAAAAACAAGAAAAACCCATAGGCAGCAGCAGTAGTAGTAGTAGTAGTAGTAGTAGTAGAAGACATACCATAGACAAAAATGTGCATTTGAAACCTGCATTTTCTCAAGTTCAACAGGACCAACCAGAAAAACAACATACGACAGAAAAAGAGATGGACTGGGCTTACAGTTTGTCAAAACATGCTTTTTTGAGACGACATGTACGATTTTGATTTAAAACTTTATAATTATGACTTACCTGTATCTTCAGAGACAAGATAAACATGTTCAAATCAAATATCATTTTACTGATACAATTGTAATGCTGATTTATTCTTAATTCTTCTCAATGCTGAAATCCAGTTGGTTTAAACCTAAAATGCCTCTCTCTGATCTCATTAATCACTACCTAAACCCCAGCACCTGCAGACAATCAGGACTCAGTGCTAGTGCAGCCTCTGCAGCTCAGTAAGTGAATCTGGAGGTTTTGAGCGTTCACATTGGGGCCTGTCTGTTTACTTACAATGAGAAAAACTGGAAGCCCAGGTTCAGTTGTAATTGTAGGATTTTTTTAAATGACAGCAGAGCAGGTACATACAGCACTGGACATATGTGACCACACCACGAGGTCGCCCTACAGCACTGAACATATGTGACCACACCCCGAGGTCGCCCTACAGCACCGGACATATGTGACCACACCCCGAGGTCACCCTACAGCATCGGACATATGTGACCACACCCCGAGGTCGCCCTACAGCACCGGACATATGTGACCACACCCCGAGGTCGCCCTACAGCACCGGACATATGTGACCACACCCCGAGGAACAACCCAGTTCAGGAGAAAAATCATAACATGCAGGTTAAAAACACACCATATCACAGCACACTGTCACCATGACAACTGTTGTTAGGGCCCACCTGAGTGTTGTTAGAGCCCACCAGAGGCACAGGTGTGACGGGCTGCCACACCTGTACGTCCCAGTTCAGCAAATCCACCCAGGCTTCGCTGGACTACACATCAGTGACAGGACTCATTACTCATTAAGCACTAATTAATTCCTTATATTCTTAGTGCTAACCTGTGAGCCGGGGTTGACGGATGCCTCATCATCCAATGGGCTGTCTCCTCTTGGCTCAGAGGCGGGGCTTAGTGTGGGAGGGGGCCGAGTGGGAGGGCCTCCAGGTCGCTGTGTTAGAACCATTTATACCACAGTAACATGCAGCGTACAGCAAGACATAGGCACACTAGTGTTAGTATTATTATATACACAATCTAATGTCCTCTTTTAGACCTACATGCCCTCCCTGTGTTTCAGATGCCCTCCCTGTGTGTCACATGCCCTCCCTGTGTGTCAGATGCCCTCCTCGTGTGTCAGGGGTCTCATTTTGTGTAAAAACTGCCCCTGTAGTTTAGACTCTACAAACATGTTCTGAAATCAGTGGTGGACTCTCAATCGCGAGACACGGGACATTTTTCATTCGGCTGAGAGCCTATGCGGGCCCGGAGCCTATGTGGTGTCGAGAGCCTATGTGGGCCGGTGGCAGGCTTATTTGATGAAAAACAGGAGAGATGCGAAAAGAGTGCGCTCCCATTTCTCCCGTCAGGCACAGACAGTCCATGGGCACTGAATGTCTGCAGAATGGGCCTTGTTGTGAAGATTTTAAAATATTTAAAAGCTTTTTAATGCACTAAAACTCTGCTCCAAACACAAACAGCTGCCCTGATTTTTAGGTGTAATTTAACCGTTCAATTGAACATTGTACTTGAAATAAATGAGCAAAGATAACATGTAGTGTATTTGCTATTGTTTAATGCATAGTTTTAAGCGTAGATGAGCTCAAGTTATTGTAATAAGCTCATTATTATTGGCAAAATACTGTATGAGAACTATGCAACAGAATACAGAATTTTTTGTGATTTTTTGTAAAATTACCCTTCCACATTTGGGTGATACATGTAGTTTATTCTATCTTTTTTTGTTTTTTTAAACAACCCCACTGAAAAGAGGAGATTTCAGAGCTCCACTCTGCCTCTGTCTGAAATGCAGGAGATTCTTGTAGTTTTACCTTTGGTGCTGAGCCAGCTGATTCACTGTGGTTGGCCTCCTCACTGCAAAAAACATAAAGAAATACAAAATCTAAAAGGGTTGTGATGTCCCAGTTTGTCCACAAGAGCAACAACCAGACCAGGCCAATCCACAGGTACAAAAATCTGTCAAATGTTAGTTACTACAGAGAGATTTCACAAAATATAATTAATGTTATTTATATTGCATCTTTCTTAAAACCAAATCCCATGCAACATTCTGAAACGCAGAGGTGTAACAGTATTATATAGTACAGAGGACACATTTTTGGCTCCTCCCACCTCTGCTCATTACTTTAAACACAGCACACGTTTGACTTTAAACACAGCACATGTTTGGCTTTAAACAGAACACACATGTGACTTTAAACACAGCACACGTTTGGCTTTTAACAGAGCACACATGTGATTTTAAACACAGCACACTTTTGACTTTAAACAGAGCACACGTGTGACTTTAAACACAGCACACGTGTGACTTTAAACAGAGCACACATGTGATGTCCTGTTACCTCTTTGCAGACTCGTGTTTCTTTTCTCCTTTTCTGCAGTAGACAGTCATAATTTTACTAAACTCTGTTGTTTGTTTTTTTTACTAAAAATATGAAAGTTGAATATAAAAGTTGTGACGTACTTGAGCTCTCGCTGCTCCTCCAGTTTGGTCATGATATCGTTCAGGTTTTCACTCAACTGTGGAGCACAAATTATATTCATGCACATTATGCAAATTAATTACAATTATTTATTATGCTAACTATAATAATCATAAATAAATAATAAGTTCAATAATGTCTAGACAAGAAGTTCCCCATGTGTAAAACCATGACCTGAAATACTAAACCAGGACTAAAGCAGGACTATTCCACTTCTCAATCAGGAAAAACCAACTTCTCAAAAAGTAAACCAGCTGGAACTATTTTAGGTCTAAACCAGATCTATATCTGAAGCCAACCAGAACTAAAGCAGGACTAAAGCAGGACTAAAGCAGGACTAAACCAGGACAAAACCAGGACAAAACCAGGACTGAACCAGGACTAAAACAGGACTAAAACAGGACTAAACAGGACTAAGGCAAGACTAAACAGGACTAAACCAGGACTAAAACAGGACTAATCCGGGACTAAAGCAGGTCTTCTGCAAGTCTTACCTTGCTCATCTCTCGGTGGAACTTCTCCTGGTTTTTGGCCATGGTCTGGAATGTGTTCACGTACACGCCAACACGGCTGCAAACACACAAGGGTTTGAAATCATAAATATAATCATCTTTTCAGTTTAAACAAAGGCTTTTTAATCCACAGAATTACACAGATGTTTCATTCATGTTCAACTATTGTAAAGAGTCTTTGAATCACTGTGAGAAGTGCTATATAAAGCCAATGAATTATTATATTATTATTATTATTATTATTATTATTATTATTATTATTATTATTATTATTATTATTATTATTATTACAGTCCTGTATGGAGAGGGAAGTCTGGGCCTTCCTGCTGAAACTGATGCCTTTGAGACCTGGCCCCGGATAAAGCGGAAGAAAAAAGGATGGATGGACAGTCCTGGTACAGTGTAGATTATTATCGTGTATGTTGCAGATTATTACCCTGTATAGTGCAGATTATTACCCTGTATAGTGCAGATTATTATCCTGTATAGTGTAGATTATTCTCCTGTAAAGTGTAGATTATTATCCTGTAAAGTGTAGATTATTATCCTGGTATAGTTTAGATCTGGTCTGGACCTGATCTGAACTATACCAGGATTTATGCCTCCTTTAGTCCAGATCATCATGGTTCAAAACTAGTCCAGATCTGCTTCAGTCCTGGTTCAGTCCTGCTTTAGTCTTTTAGGCTTTTAGCCTTTAGTCCTTAGAATCCTTTAGAGCTATATTAACTGTGGTTTAGATCTATTTTCTTCCTGGTTTAGTCCTGGTTTAATCCTAATTAAGTCCTGTTTTAGTCCTGGTTTAGTCCTAGTTTAGTCCTGGTTCAGTCCTGGTTCAGTCCTGGTTTAGTCCTAATTTAATCCTGGTTTAATCCTCGTTCAGTCCTGTTTTGACTCTACTTTGCTTGTGTTCCCTGACACACAGGGAAACCGTGCTCGGTGCGGGACATGTGCCACAGGTGAAAAGTATTGTCTGTTGCCAGAGCTATTTTCTATGTAAAGTCTTGTAATCCAAAGAGCGCCCCCTGCTGGCTCTGACCTGTCCCACAGCACTGGGAGCTCATCCTGAAGCTCAACATTCAGCTCCTCAAAGATCTTCTGAGCTCTCCCCAATTCCTCCTCTGCCTGAGGAAGAGATATAAAAGGGGGAGGTAGATGGTGGGATAGAAGAGAGAAGGAGGATGAGCGCAGGAGTGAGAGAATAGGGTGAGAAGAGAGGGAAAGATACAAGTTAATAAATGAAAATAATAAGTTTGTATGAGACAGATGTGAGTATAACACTGCAAACAAACTGAACCACAGCTTTACTCAAACAGTGAGGATGAGGTCAGCACGTTCATGACATCATCAGTCCTGATTTAGACCAGTTTTGTCCTGGTTTAGTTCTCATTTAGATCTGGTTTAGACCATGTTTAGTCCCAGAGTTCAGTCCACGTTGAGTCTTAATTTTGCCTAAACTCTTCATTATCACACAGTTATGATTTGCTCATACTTAAATTTCTTCTATTAAATCAATGTAGTGCTTCTAGCTACAAGTCACCATTTCCCTCAAAAACATGATTTTAAAGCTGCACTATGTCATTTCTGTTTCATCACAGGGCACTGGTTAAACCACTGAAGCATTGTCTTTGTGCAGGGAGTCATTCAGTGCTTTCAGAATCATCTAGGATTCATAGAACCATAGTTACATCTGTAACTCCCGTTTTTGGGTGGAGGGCCAGAAACTGTCTTTTCTCTATCATGGAGATGATTCATTTTCCTGGGATGTTTCACAAAATGTTCTAACACTTGACATTTTCCATGGAGACAAGCAGGTGACGGACAGAAAAGTTACATAGTGCAACTTTAAACAAATGGACGTGTAATACTTTAGTCCTGTAGCATTCTTGACCATCCCCACTGTTCATAAATACTTTGGTATGAGCCTTTTGGAGCAGAGGTCAGAGAGGGGTCACCTGGTTGTAGGAGAGGTTAGTCTGAGCCACCTGATGAGCAGAAATCAAACCCTGAGCCCAGCTGGGGGCCGCCATTTCCAGGAGGGCCGTGGGCTAACACCGCACACCATGCAGCACCACGGCAACCAGGGCAACCAGGGCAACCACGCCACGGAAAACCAAAAATATAAGATTAGTTAAACAGTTAGACCCAAAAACATAAGGTTAGTTTGACAAACACAGACTCACAGTTAGAGTTAGAGGGAAACTAGTCAAGTATCAGGCACATAATAAAACAACGTAAATGTTAAAAAGAAAAAGCACTTTGTATGGCGCAGTAATGGGACTCAGGAATGAACAGTATGTTGGCTCATATATCCAGTAGATATTTGTTCATTGAGTGACGGCACTGTTTAGCTTGGGCAAATAGATTATACATAAACCATTTGAACCAGAGGAGAACAGCCCCATCAGCTGCTGGTCACTGCTGCTGTGTACTTGTGCTCTACATTCATGGATCCTGGGGGTGGTTTAAATCCCAGTCATTATTATATTAGCCATAGCAGCATTCAGGACCCACCTTGGCGATCTTGGCCTCATCTTTCTTCTTGCCCTTCTGTAAGTTGGCAAAGTGGTGTCGGGCACTGTCGAAGTCCACCATCTTACGGTCACGCTTCGCTATACGGGCCTGCAGTGGGCACACGTTCAGACAACACAAACAGATACAAGTTTGTTACTATGACAATTTTATATCAACTTTTAGTAATTAATATAGTGCTGTAATTCAAGTTTTCATTTACAACTTACGACAACAACTTTCACTCATGCTATCACTACTACTACTACTATTACTCCCTCAAGAGGGACATTCTTGAGCTGGTCTTGGTCAGGATAACCTGAGCTTGAGGAGCTGAGCTATTGTGCATGTACCTGGAGGAAACCCCTGGTAGCCACTCAGACACCATGCCACACTACAGCAGCTGCCATAACCACCAATACTACAACTAGTACCACACAGGAACAAGTACACTCTGCTCCAAACTTACTCACCTTGATTTCAGGAAACTGTGCCAGGTATGTGTCCACCACGAGAACGGATTTGTCTGTGAGGTTCTGGTGGAAGTCCAACCAAAGTGTGTCTGTATCCTGCAAACAGAAGAGCAGAGGAGAGAGTTAGAGGAGAAGAGGAGCACAGAAGAGTCAGAGGAGAAGAGTAGCAAAGGAGAGAGTCTGAGGAGCATAGGATGCAGAAGAGAAGGTCTGAGGAGCAGAGGATGTACAGGGTAGAGTCAGGAGAGCAGAGGAGAGGGGCAGAGGAGCAGAGGAGAGGGTCAGAGCAGCAGAGGAGCACAGTGGACACTCTAAAATGGAGATTTTGGGGGATGCTTAAAGTGTCAGAGGTCACAGATAAACCAGGTCTTAACCACAAATCAGGACTAAACACAGCACAAACAAACATACATTAACCAGGTCTAATCAGGGACTACAGCAGAACTAAACCAGGACTATTCAGGGACTACAGTAGAACTAAACCAGTACTAAACCAGGACTAAACCAGGTCTAATCCGGGACTACAGTAGAACTAAACCAGGTCTAATCAGGGGCTACAGCAGAACTAAACCCGGTCTTCAGTTTTACCTCTAGATTATTGTCCAGCTCTTTCTCTATCATCTCCTTCAGAGCGTAAAGTGTTAGAGACAGAGGGAGTTAAATAAACAAAGACATTGCCAAAACACACCTTCAAACCACATGAAACATGCTCCGTGGAGATGGGACTGTTTGGCTGGAATTTTCCACAGTGTTGCATAAATCTGATCTTTCTTTCATTGACTAAAAGACTGTCCACAGATCTCGTCTGGCTCAGTGGCTTGTTTCCATGGAGAATTTCTTTAATGCAGTACTGTGGAATATCTCAGGCAACGTAGTGACATCTCTATGGGTACAAGTAGGTGGCGAACCCTCTCCCAAAAGTTACGTAGTGCACCTTTAAATGCCAAAATGTCAAATTTGTCATCTTAACTAATGACAAGCCTTTTTGCAGTGAGGGTAAAGGTAAAGCCACAGTTACCGCATATTGAGAAAAAAAAAAATTCTAACTCTGACCTCTGCAAGCGCATCCATCTCTTCTTTGCCAAACCACTCGGGCTCATACATGTCAGCCAGGCAGTCCTGTAGCCGCCGTGATGCATCGTGCATTGCTATGAAAACAGAAACAACACAATATGACCGTGGATGATGTGCGAATTGAGACCACAATATAAACATATCGATACTAACAGCAAAAAATGTAATATTTCAAATGACAATTTTTGACTTACATTTAACTGCTGCTAGATAGGTTTTCAGATCCTTCTGCAGCTTTGAGCCTTCATTCTGTGACAAAAAGTACAACAATATCATTAAACGCATTAAATACATTAAAAGATTAAATGAATACATTGACAATAAGATTAAATAAATCCAATGTCCTTTGCTATCATGTTGCCCTTATCACATGTGCAGGGGTGAAATGTTCTCATGTAGCACTCTTTTCACATGTGCAGGAGTGAAATGTTCTTATGTAGCATTCTTTATCACATGTGCAGGAGTGAAATGTTCTTATGTAGCATTCTTTATCACATGTACAGGAGTGAAATGTTCTTATGTAGCATTCTTTATCACATGTCCAGGAGTGAAATGTTCTCATGTAGCATTCTTTATCACGTGTGCAGGAGTGAAATGTTCTCATGTAGCATTCTTTATCACATGTGCAGGGGTGAAATGTTCTTATGTAGCACTCTTTATCACGTGCAGGGGTGAAATGTTCTCATATAGCACTTATCACATGTGCAGGAGTGCAATGTTTTCATGTAGCACTTATCACATGTGCAGGAGTGAAATGTTCTCATGTAGCACTCTTTACCACATGTGCAGGGGAGAAATTTTCTAATGTAGCACTTATCACATGTGCAGGAGTGAAATGTTCTCATGTAGCACTCTTTATCACGTGTAGAGGTGAAATGTTCTCACCATCTGTTTATAATCAGATTAAATTAATAATCAGGGGTGAAATGTTCTCATTAGCACTTATCACATGTGCAGGAGTGAAATGTTCTCATTTAGCATTCTTTATCACATGTGCAGGAGTGAAATGTTCTCATGTAGCACTCTTTATCACATGTGCAGGAGTGAAATGTTCTCATGTAGCACTCTTTATCATATGTGCAGGGGTGAAATGTTCTCATGTAACACTCTTTATCACATGTGCAGGGGTGAAATGTTCTGACCATCTGTTTGTTGAAGTTGGACACCATTTCTTCAAAAACTGCATCTCTGGTTTCATCGGCTTTGCCGAGTTTCTGCAGAACCTGCACACACAAACAGGTTTCATCACACACATAAAGAGGTTTCATCACACACACACACACATAAAGAGGTTTCATCGCACACACAGAGGTTTCATCACACACATAGAGGTTTCATCACACACACACATTAAGAGGTTTCATCGCATACATAGAGGTTTCATCACACACACACATTAAGAGGTTTCATCACACACATATAAGGAGGTTTCATCAGCTCAGCTTCTGTAGAAGCTGCACACACAGCATAAAGAGGCATTTAAGATGCTTTTTTACACTGTTAAGTTTATTAAATCCATGACACGTTGTACTGTTTGATTAAAGGAGGGAATATTGTTATAGTTTTGAATCAGGAGTGGTACTCAGTTACATTTACTTGAGTCACTTTTTAAAGAAATTATACTTTCCAAAGTACCTTTACTCATATATTTGCATAATATTAGAGTTCCTGAAGTAACAGTACTCTTACTTGAGTAATGTATAGTACAGTGTAACAGTACTCTTACTTGAGTATTATATCGTACAGAGTTCTGAAAACATCCTTGTGTTTGTAAATCATAAATCAAATAACGACCACAATGCTTGTCCAAAAAATCACAATGAGACATTTTTTTCTGACATGACATCGGTACTAATGTCATGTCATTGTTCAGTACCAATGTCATAGTTCAGTACTAATGTCATTGTTCAGAACTAATGTCATAGTTCAGTACTAATGTCATAGTTCAGTACTAATGTCATGTCATTGTTCAGTATCAATATCATAGTTCAGTACTAATGTTATTGTTCAGTACTAATGTCATTGTTCAGTACTAATGTCATAGTTCAGTAATAATGTCATAATTCAGTACTACTGTCATAGTTCAGTACTAATGTCATAGTCCAGTACTAATGTCATGTCATCGTTCAGTATCAATGTCATAGTTCAGTACTGTTATTGTTCAGTACTAATGTCATTGTTCAGTACTAATGTCATAGTTCAGTAATAATGTCATAATTCAGTACTACTGTCATAGTTCAGTACTAATGTCATTGATAAAACACATTAAGAACAAAATGAGGACATAGTAAAGGGAACATCTTTACAATGAGACAGAGTCGAACAGGCAATTTGAATGAGTCCGTCACGGTGTTACATTTCCTCTATAAATACTACACAGTGGTCTGAAGTATTAGCATGCAGCTAAAGTTAGTACAGCCCCCTGAACTGAGGCATGCTGGGAAATCTGGACAGGTGCACAGACTCAGGGCTGACACATGGGGATTTCCATTCACATACTACTCAGAATACGCATGCAGTAAACTCACCCTGCAAAATACTAGTAGCAGCAGAAAAAATACTAACAGAAAAATACTAGTACACGTAGCAGCCAAAATACTAGTACATATAGCACCCAGAAAAGATAGTAATAGAAATGATCAGGTTCAACATTTGTGAATTTATCTTTTAGATATTTCATGACAAAGTATACTGTAATCAATAGGGAAAATTGTCTCTGACCCCATCTGGAGTATGACCTCATCTGAAAACCACCAATAAGACCATTACTACTACTACTGCTACAACTACTACTACAACTACCGGTGCTACTACTACTGCTACAACTACCACTACTACTACTACTACAACAACTACTACTACCGCTACTACAACTACTACTAGTACTGCTACAACAACTACTACTTCTACTGCTACAACAACTTCTACTACTACAACTACTACTACTACTACAACTACTACTGCTGCTACAATGCTACAACAACAGTTTTTACTGCAATTACAACTCCACTACTACAACTAACAAAATTCCATAGCTTGAAAGTTATAATCTCAACATTGGGATAAAACATGTATAAAAGAAATATTAAAAAAATATTAATTAATAATAAAATTAATGTTTAATAACAATAGTATAATTTAGGTATTGTGCTATAATTTACTCTTTATTTTGTTGAATTTTGACAAAACATTTTGGAGAGTCTTGGGTAAATTTGGAGTCTGGCTTCCGGTTTCACACTCCATCCGGATTCCTGTGTGAAAGTCATAAATGTTCAGTATCGTTTGCCATCATGCTTTGTTGCAAAGCTGACATGGCATCACCATGACGACTCCACCGCCAAGGTCACATGACACAGGAGTCACATGACATTTGATTGCATTCTTATTCGTTTGCGAGTGTTTGAGAAGGTTCCAACGATATGAATAATAAACTATGCACGTGGGATCGAGTATCAAGCCTAAAGTATTGAGTATTGAGTCTGATTCAGAAATATGAACTGGACCAGGTATCATCAGTTCAGGATATGATAATGATAAAGCAGTGACTCTTTGGACCACGGGATAATGTCACATGTGTAAGTATCAACCCAGGGTGTATATACCCTCATATCAACCCAGGGTATATACACCCTGATATCAACCCAGGGTATATTTATCCTGATACCAGCTCAGGGCATATATCTATCCTGATATCGGCCCAGGGCATATATACCCTGATTTCGGCCCAGAGCCTATATACCCTGATATCGGCCCATGGCAAATATACCCTGATATCGGCCCAGGGTATATATACCCTGATATCGATCCAGGGCATATACACACGGATATCAGCCACAGGCCCTGATATCACCCCAGGGCATCACCCTGATATCAGCCCAGGGCATATATACCTTGATATCAGCCCAGGGTATATATATTGTTATAATAATAATAATAATGCCTTACACTTGTAATGCGCTTTACAGGCTTGTCAAAGCCTCTCAAAGCGCTACACTATAGTCATTATTCATTCATTTCCACACTTGGTGATGGTAAGCTACTATTGTAGCCACAGCTGCCCTGGGGAGACTGACGGAAGCGAGGCTGCCAATCTGCGCCATCGGCCCCTCCGACCACCACCTATCATTCACACACACACCACTTTCATACTAGGCAATTTGGGTGAAGTGTCTTGCCTAAGGACACAACGACAGAACTTGGTCCGAGCGGGACTCGATCCTCCGACCTTCGGGTTGGGGGACCAACATTGTTATGGCATTTCTTAACTTGTATTGATATGTATTGTCATCTATCTGTTTGACCTAATTCCTAAATCCTTACGTGTATTGATAAATAACATTATCTATCTCTTTGACCTAATTTTCGTGATACTATCTCTTGTTTGTTAGCGTACAAGACGATGTGTCCAGTAGCCTGAGCCTGAAGTCACTTGGACTAGTTTAAGACTGGTAAGATTATTTTTGATGGTATAAATACAGTGTATGTATGTTCATTTGGAGGCTGAGGGTGAGACAACACTATTAGGAACAACAGCTCTTTGACAATTGTGCACAATTGATTCAATAAATCCGACTTTTTGATTCAAGGCAACTTTTCTAATGATTTCATATATTTTTAAGGTCCTTACTATTAGAAATTCCACAACAATACCCTGATATCAACCCAGGGCATATGTACCCTGATGTCAGCCCAGGGCATATACACTCTGAAGCCAGATCACAATTTCAGTTTTATCACAATTCATGTCAATTCTGTAAATTAATATCGCCTTGAAGGTAACTGAAGTCATCTGCTTCTTCTGTTCACACTCCATTGCCGTTGGTTTAGTCCATCTATCAATCACTCAGAGCATTGCTAAGGCTAGCCAATAGGAGGTGTTTGAACACAGAGCTGCATTCAAGAGAAAATTGTGACGATGTTACCAAAACAGCAGCCCTGTGTGAATGTTGGATAGTTGTCCCTGTGTGTCAGATGCCCTCCCTGTGCAACCCTGTAGCTGCACCATGTTGCCCAGCGCTGTGTGAATGTTCGGTACATGTATTGAAAATGTATTTATAGTGTAGTGTATAGGAATTGTGAAAAGCTGCAGTAAAATGTATTGTGTAATGAATTCCAAAACTTCGTCCAATCAGACGATACTATACTGTATGCTAATAGTGTTAGCATTCAGATTAAAATATAATGTCAAAATCAACACATAAGATTAAAACTGTGTTGTATTTGTTTCACTGTTTATAATGCATTTATTTATTGTTGATTAGAGAATGAAATACACCACAACAATTGTGGTGTGTGATGGTGGTTTTCAATTTTGTTAGAAATACTGTTTAGTCTGAAGCTGCATAATCAAATCCCACAATGCTACAGCTACATGTCAGATACATATACAAGTGACATTTGAAGAAGCCTGTGACTGATGGAAGAGGTAAAGTGAAACTGGGTTTATTATGGTCCGTGCTAATCTCCATGAGCCTCCTCCTCAGATGAACTATCTCCACAAAACAGAACCGAGACAACAAGATGATGAATAAAAGACATGTGGAGACAAACCAGGACTGAATCAGGACTGAACCAGAACTGAACCAGGACTAAACCGGGATTGAACCAGGATTAAACCGGGATTGAACCAGGACTAAACCAGGACTGAACCAGGACTGAACCAGGACTGAACCAGGACTGAACCGGGACTAAACCAGGACTAAACCGGAACTGAACCGGGACTAAACCAGGTCTAAACCAGAACTAAACCAGGACAGAACCAGGACTAAACCAGGATTGAACCAGGACTAAACCGGCACTGAACTAGGAGTAAACTGGGACTGAACCGGGACTAAACCGGGACTGAACCAGGACTGGACCAGGACTGAACCGGGACTAAACCGGCACTGAATGGGACTAAATCGGGACTGAACTGGGACTAAACCAGGACTGAACCAGGACTGAACCAGGACTGAACCAGGATTAAACCGGGACTGAATCAGGACTTAACCATGACCTGGAGTAAACTGGGACTAAACTGGGACTAAAACGAGACTGAACCATGAATGAACCGGGACTTAACCGGGGCTGAACCAGGACCAAACTGGAACTAAACCAGGACTGAACCGAGCCCACTATAAACTAGGCCAAAACCAGGTCCAAACCAGGACTAAACCAGGACTGAATGGAAACCACATCTCTCTAAACTAGAACTGATCCAGTGCTAAACCTGGACTCAAGCCAAATAGCTCCCAGACAAAGATTAAATACACCTGAGGTCTAAACCAGGACTGAACCAGGTCTAAACCAGGACTGAACCAGGTCTAAACCAGGACTCAAGCAAGAGGTGCCATGACAGATCCATTTTGATGTGTAATGACTTCTTTCATAAATGTTTTAAATGCACAAAGGAACACAGAGTAATGTTATTACAAAATGTAGTCAAAGTGCAGCTGCTGTAGCTCCTTCCTCAATCCCCAAATAAAGTCCCACTCACTCCAGTCTACAGTAAAAATGGCCCACTCCTCAAGCTCCAAGTAAAGGCCCACTCACTCCTGTATACAGTAAAATGAATCGTACAGTTTGGAGTAGCTGCAGGAGTTTTAGTGGTCATGGTACTTGTTTGTTAATAATTATTTTAGTAGTCGACCAGTCCAGAAGTCATTATTCTACTGATGTTTTTTTTTAAAAACACAGTTTAAAACAAACAAAGGCTGGAACATGGCAACCTCCTCAAGAACATTTATGAAATGTGTATTATTGAAGAAAATCTTTTTTTCTTTTTTTTAAATTATTTTTTTAAAGCATGAAAAACATGCATTCTTACAGTGAGCGTGATCACCTCTCCACAGACCTGAACTGTAACTGGGCCTTCTGGCGTCACCTTCTTGTCTTAATCGAGACAGATACATTTAATGCCATACTGTGGAATTTTTCTAGGCAACATAATATTTGCAAGGTTACGTGGTGCATCTTTATGTGCATTTTATCAGGCTGGCCGCATGAACGCCACCTGGAGACCCTTTTACGCGCCTCCGTGTGCGCCTCTTTTCAGGTGACAGGTAACATGGAGAAGGATGTGTTCGTCTGGTTTCTGTCACTTTTATAATTGAATGTTGAGACTTTAGGGACAAAGGTCAAATGGTCAGGCCGCACCATTTTGTTGCGCAATGATCCAAACGTGCGCTATAATTGGCACTGTATTAGTCTCCCATTACTTTAAGAGTCATTTTGTGCTGTGTTCGGGCATTCTGGAAAGTTTCAGCGGCACCTGTTGCTTTTTACGGACTCGACGTCACAAAATCCAAACACAGACCTACATAAAGACATTTCACCCTTCTGTCCCCACGGAGCCACGGAGCATACTCACAGAGCATACCTGCGGACACACAGGGCATACCCACGGAGCATACACACAGAGTATACCCACGGACACACTGTACCCGCGCTATAATTGATGAGCGTAAAAAGTGTGCGTATCTGGTTTCGTGTGGCGAGTTACCTTCTCCTGCGCGCGTGTCAGCCTCTTCTGGACGTTGATGGCCAGTTTTCCCGCGGTCACCCCTTTGCCTATCTCGGCCATGGCGCGTGCTCGGACCCTCTTCGGATAGACACAAACTTTGGTTCGACAAACACAGAAATGCGCTAATCCCGAAGTCCTGGAGGAGCCGCGCACGGGATAATCCGCTTTATTCCCGGGACGATGGAGGCCCCACAGCGCAGGCGCGAAGCTCAGGCCAGGTAACAGTCCGAAGCACTAATTGATGAAGAGGAAAAGACGCGAGAGTATTGGGTTTCCCCGCAGCACGGTCTTAAAGGGCCACCCCGCGATATTCTTAGCGCGCAACTGTCGCTCCAAAGCAACTGGCGCACAGTTTATTTTCAGACAGACATGCGACCACCAGAACTAACCCAGGTCTATACCAGGACTAAACCTGGACTAAACCAGGACTAGACCAAGACTAAACCAGGACTAAACCTGATCAAACCATAGGGGAACAGACCGGACCTAAACCAGAACTTAATCAGTGTAAACCAGTTCTAGACCAGGACTACACCAGGACTTGACCAAGTCCAAACCAGATCCCCACCAGAACTAAACCAAGATCAAATCTTGCCAATGTTAAAACATGGTTTAACTTAGTCCTGGTTTAGTCCTTAGTCCTGTTTGGAGTTCATCCAAATCAAACTGGGTCTAAACCAGCCTTAAATATGCCAATACAACCAAACCAACCAAACCTTTTATTAATCTGGGTCCACCACTGTAAAAACCAGGACTAAACCAAGATCCCAATGAAGCTCGGATATACTGGTCTAAAAGTGTAAAATAAAATGAGATTATAGAAAAGCTGACACTGTTTGAATTTAAATATTCTTTCATTTCAAAAATAAAGCTCTTCAGGATACTCACAACTGCACATATATATTCATGTTGTAGACACGTACAGATCCATGTACACATTCACTTCTATTTTAGTCTTTTGCAAAGCGCAGAAATGAGTCTTTGGTCACTGCAGTCGTTATAAAATCTCCACATATTCAATACATTACAATACATCCTTTTGAGCAGCAACAAAAATATCCAAATGATCTAGGCTTTGGTCCAGTGGCCACAATTCAGTGTCCTACCAAGCAGCCATTTTGTTTTGGTCCACAATACCCATTTCAATGAATCTTAGTCAATCTTTTCCAGTCGGAGAGGTTCCAGTTTATGTCAGGATAACCACTCTGCCACAGGAAGACATGCACACTCCACTGAGAGAGCAAGACTCTAACCCAAAACCCCCTCACTGAGAAGAAGAGACAGGATCATCTTCTATAATATATGTATTGTTCAATATATATTGGCCACCATTTTGGCTCCAGTGGATTATTGGTTTCTTCCTGCTTCATTCCCATTGGATGAAAGCTGCTTGGATGCAATTTCATATTTCCCAACCAATTTAATATTTTTACAAATCAGTGGACTCCTTGATCATTGTGTTTGGTAATCGTGGCCACGTCGTCCACGATTAGCATCCCATGGTCGATTAGTGTCCCATGTTTGATTAGCGTTCCACGTTCGATTAGCGTTCCATGTTCTGTTAGCATTGTATGTTTGATTAGCATCCCATGTTTGGTTAGCGTCCCATGTTCGATTAGCATCCCATGTTCTGTTAGCATTCCATGTTTGATTAGTGTCCCATGTTCGGTTAGCGTTCTATGTTCAATTACCATTCCATGTTTGATTAGCACTCCATGTTCGGTTAGCTCTACATGTTCAGTTAGTGTCCCAATGGGTTAGCATCCCATGTTTGGTTAGTGCCTCATGTTCGGATAGTGTTCCATGTTCGGTTAGCGTCCCATCTTCGGTCAACGTTCCATGTTCAATTAGCATTCCATGTTTGAATAGCATTCCATGTTCGATTAGCCTCCCATGTTCAGTTAGCATTCCTTGTTCAGTTAGAAGCACATAGATTCCTTTACGTTTCATCAAGTCAACATTTTTTATGCGAGATAGATGTACTTTTTGTTCCTCTTAGACCAAAAAGCACTTCCCAATCCGTACCTTGCTAGCAAATACTGTGGTCAAGTCACTAACCACAGACGCCCCTTCTGTGCAGTTTCTGACAAACACCAAATGCGCCGCGGTCAACACAAATTTTGTCCACATTTCGAGTAAAAAACTCAGAAAACCTCAAGACCTTGGTACAAAAATGCCAGAACTTTGCTGAACTCCAGTCGGCCCTCTTGATTGCGGGATAGGGCCAGCATGTGGTCGCCAGGTCGAAGGTCACGCAGCAGCTTTTTTAGTTCCGTCTCCATGGTGACCAAGGCATCGCCGGGGAAACAGCCTCCGGACTTGCCACCTACCGAGTGATCTAAAAAAATTACACAGAAACTAATTGTAGAATGAATCAAAACACATTAAAATGTTGAAATGTGGCTGCTGTTAAGCAGAAGTAAACATGGCTTTTCCTCTCACTGTGGATTTAACACTATTTGTGAAAAATAAAATTAGAAAAGTGAAACCAGAGGATATGCAGGATATGCCAGAAAAGAGTGTAGTTAGACAAAGCACAGAGGTAGATGTTCTACTCTGGGGCAGCTGGAGAGGCTGTAAAGTCAAGTCATAAATGTGTTTCAATAGTAATAATAATAATTAAAACTGCAAGCAGTGATAAAGGCCCTCGCCACCCCTTGCGACCGCGGAATACATGCTATCGTGAACATCCTGCGTTTTGTTCCCGCTTACATCGCCCCTCCCCCAAAATCAGCGTCTCAGTAATACTACTCCATTTATTCCAATGAGACCATTTATCACATTGTCACACCTGAACGGTTGGAAATAGAGGTATGTCTTCAATGGCTTTTTTGTTCAGTATGATGAGAGGAATATGTGTACCAAATTTCAATGGTCTATGACACAGTAATTATTTTTCATCCCTGTTGACCAAAACCCATGTAAAAATTTCAAGGGGGCGCTGTGGAGCAATATAATATCTGACCGGTGTAAATTGTATATCTATGCGTTCAAATCAACATTTTGAAAAAAAAAGTATATTCATGCCGGGACGTAGGACGCTAAATGTGTGAGTTACACGCATTTAAAAACTTAAAAAAATGTCTTTTTTCTTTTCAAGCTGGCCCCACCCACATTTTACAATGTAGAAAATTTTAAAAGAGTTGCTTATAATCCCACATGGGTCTAGTTCATTTTGACCAATTTGCAAGTTTCTTAAATGAAAATCCACGGCGTGAAAAATTCAAATGTGAGAGGTAAAATTTTGAAAAAATGGGGTTCTGTCCACAATGAGCTGTAGGGTTTAGGGTGGGGTCATAATATAATTTTTTACTTGTCTTGACATGTTCTATGTTTGTACCAAATTTCATTTGTCTATGATGAAAAAGGTCTCTCATTGCCGCAGTGTATTTCAAATTTTGAGGTGGCGCTATTGAGTCATTTTGAAACATAAATTTTTTTGACCATCAAAATAATAAATTTTTCACCAACCTTGAATTTTGGGTCCAATAAAATTGACTTTTCGTTAACGTTCAGGGGGTGAAAAGTGGATTTAAAGTCGTGACCAAAATAATAATAATAATAATGGAAACGCATTTTCCACCCATTATTTTTCTCCTAAACCATAACAGCTACAGTCATGTGACTTTCTCACATTGTGCCCCATCACAAATAAGGCCCCTGTGAATTTTTCACAAGTCCACGACAAATCGATTGTTTTCTACGAATTTTTGAAAATTAAATTTGAAGAGGGCGCTAGAGAGCCATTTTGTCAGAGAGTGCCTTGATTTGCATATCATTGCATTCAGCTCACAAATGTGCATAAACGCTATTAGCGTTTTCCCAACAAAAAATGTGTGAAAGAGAAATATTTTTTTGAAATATTCAAAAATTTGCGATTTTGTTGAAAATTCACCCTGACCACACCCAAAGTCATAATCAAAATGTAATTGATAATCTTTAATCACACATGGGTTTAGTGGGATTTGGCCAAATTTGAAGTGTTTGTGATGAAAACTGTGCGAGAAAATGTCCTGAATGCGAGGGTGCGCACTTTTGTCATTCCTGTGTTTGATCCAATATGGCTGACTTCCTGTACATTTTAGGTCGGGGCCATAATATCATTTTTGTCATGTCCCTACATGTTTCATTTTTTGATGTGAGTTTCAGATTTTTACATTGACTTTTTTCCGAGTCGGGCTCCCATTGGCCCCATGAAAATCAAAGTTTGAGGTGGCGCTACCGAGTCGTCTTTCGTTATTTTTTTCTCGGGGTCTTCTGTGATAATTAGAGCTCGTCGAGTTCTAATTTTTGACACCACTCACTGCCATGTCGGGGCGTGTTTACTACTTGATTTTTGCCATTTTCCATGCTCCGGACGCGGTTTTAATGAGTCCCTCGCCAGGACGGAGTCCCAGGCTCGGGCCTAATTAAAGTAATAATAGTAATAACAGTAATAATAGCTGTATTCCAATCTCATGGTACTTCATGTTTGTAATATCATGCAAAGCTAAAGTTTTGTAGCGGTTCAGTGCCCTGAGCCTTATGGGCTGTCTGCTTTTTTAGCTGCTGAAATAAAAAAAAA
This sequence comes from Periophthalmus magnuspinnatus, assembly GCF_009829125.3. Classification (NCBI taxonomy): domain Eukaryota; kingdom Metazoa; phylum Chordata; class Actinopteri; order Gobiiformes; family Gobiidae; genus Periophthalmus; species Periophthalmus magnuspinnatus. The sequence goes on along the minus strand of NC_047127.1, from coordinate 16,830,596 downwards.
TGTAGATAAAAAATTTGACAAACTAGCTTTTGTTTCCCTGCATAGAAACAGTCCATGTTACGAGACATGGTGACATCATCATTGTTTCAGGCTTATTGCCCTGTTATTGCCATGTTATTGCCCTGTTACTGCCCTGTTATTGCTCTGTTATTGCTCTGTTATTGCCCTGTTACTGCTTTGTTATTTCCCTGTTATTGCCCTGTTAATACCCTGTTAATACCCTGTTATCCTGTTATCCTGTTATTGCCCTGTTACTGCCCTCTTAAGGTCCTGTTATTGCCCTGTTACTTCTCTGTTAATGCCCTGTTAATGCCCTGTTATTGCCCTGTTACTGCCCTGTTATTGCTCCGTTACTACCCTGTTACTGCCCTGTTACTACCCTGTTATTGCTCTGTTACTTCCCTGTTACTGCCCAGTTATTGTCCTGTTATTGCCCTGTTACTGCCCTGCTATTGACCTGTTACTGTCCTGTTACTGCCCTGTTATTGCCCTGTTACTGCCCTGTTGTTGCCCTGTTACTGCCCTCCTATTGCACTGTTACTGCCCTGTTATTGCCCTCTTAATTCTCCATTACTGCCCTGTTATTGTCCTGTTATTGCCCCTCTACAGCCCTGTTATTGCCCTGTTACTGCCCTGTTATTGTCCTGTTATTGTCCTGTTAATGTCCTGTTATTGCCCCATTATTGCCCTGTTATTGCCCTGTTATTGACCCATTACTGCCCTGTTATTGCCCTGTCACTGCCCTCCTATTTCCTTGTTGCTGTCCCGTTAGTGCCCTGTTACTGCTCTGTTATTGCCCTGTTACTGCCCTTCTATTTCCTCGCTACTGTCCAGTTAGTGCCCTGTTATTGGCCTGTTACTGCCCTGTTATTGCCTTGTTACTGCCCTGTTACTGTCCTGTTATTGCCATGTTACTGCCCTGTTACTGTCCTGTTACTGCCATTTTACTGCCCTGTTACTGTCCTGTTACTGTCCTGTTACTGTCCTGTTACTGTCCTGCTACTGGCCCATTACTGTCCTGCTACTGGCCCGGCTCATGATATTGAACTAATGTTTACAATAATAACCAGAGCCACATTTGTCATGTGTCTTCCTTTTCAATGCTACCTTTTTCTAAAGCGTAAAATACCAACTTATGTTAAAAACAACTCTAATGTGAACAGCCTGAAGTCCTAAAACAGACCAGACTGAACTATGTTAATCACACTGCAGTTGTATAGTTTGAACATCCTCTTGTTCTGTGATGCACTTTGTTCTAGGTTGTGCGGTTTGTGAATGTGTGTTTTCATTTAGTGAACACGTGACTCTGCGTGTGTCTGTGTTTTTTTGCTTAGTGAACACGTGATTCTGTGTGTGTTTTTGTTTAGTGTGTATTTATGTGTATTTGTATATGTGTGTTTGTATATGTGCATTTGTTTATGTGCATTTGTATATGTGTATTTCTATATATGCATAGAAATACACATATGCTGACACGCTGCATCTCAGCAAAGCTAACAGTGGTCTGTTTCCCCTTTAGCGCCTGTGTGCGTCAATGTGCACAAGGCAGCAGTGCACCTGTCTCTGAGGGAGCTAAACACGGATTTGTGTCTGTACTGACCTTATTTAGACCTTATTTACAGTAAGATCTGCAGCCTTGTGTAAAATCATACAACTGGACAAAGATCATTTTGAATAAGGCAGATTTAGATTTGAAATTTCAAACCATTTCAAATTTGCTCAATTGTATAATTTAAAAAAAAATCTATAATTAAATAAACATGATAGTCCCTGTTACCTTCCTGACTGAACTGTGCTGATGGTGCAGATTCCAAGGTTGTGCTGCCCTCTAGTGGTCATCCCCTACTGTAGCTGCCTCTGAGAAAACATCAGGTACAATTTTTCTCAATCCTCTCTGTTGTTTTCAGAAAATGTCAGCTTTAAAAATATAACTAACAAAAAGGAGAAATAAAAGATTCCAACCTCTGATCAAGTGAAGGATTCGGTGGAGCTAGGCTGATCAAGTCAAGGACTGGGACCTGGCAACCCGATCTGTGAGAGGGAGAGGAGGAGAGGGAGAGGAGGAGAGGGAGAGGGAGAGGAGGAGAGAGAGAGGAGAGGGAGAGGAGGAGGAGAGGGAGAGGAGGAGAGAGAGGAGAGGGAGAGGAGAAGGAGAGGGAGAGGAGGAGAGAGAGAGGAGAGGGAGAGGAGGAGGAGAGAGAGAAAGAGGGAGAGGAGGAGAGAGAGAAAGGAGGAGGAGAGGAGGAGGACAAGAGAGAGAGAAAAGGGAGGGGACAGGGTGATCATAGAAAACAAGAGAAAAGCAAGAGAAAACAGAGAAAATGAATTAGTGAGGTGTAAAACGACACCATTCTGTGACTTTAGCATCTGTGTGAGACCCAACGGAGCAGAAATGTGGAGGCTACGTGTGAACCAACAGAAGCAGAACCACATGGATTTATGAGGAGACCACTGCAGGTTTACTCAGATGTACAGAACATACAATAACACACATAAAACCAGCCTTTACAAATTACATTTAAAGATTGTTTGGTGGAGGGTCTGAAGCCTTCTATGGACACTTTGCAGTGACAATGGGGGTGTTCTACACGTATCACTATGGCGAAATGTTCAGTAGTTACCATGAAGACACGATGTACACATTAGTGCCTGTGGTCAGTCCGAGCGTTCATGGTCCTGTTAAACCTTTAAGGACTGAGTACATTATAGACCATTATAGCTCGCCTTGACATTTTTTTTCTTTTTTTAGCCATTAAAATCATGTTAAGTAGTTTGATTTTACGCACAAAGGTGAGAGTGACTCACTGAAAAACGGTTGGCTAATGCTAATGCTAGCTAGCGTGTGACTGTAATATTATTTGAGAGGGACTGGTTTCACATCATTAAATCAGCAGTTCCAGCTCAGTTCTTTATGGTCACATTGTGTAAAATAAGGAATAAATTAAAGTTAACAGCTTTAGACAGAGAGATGCCTACAGTTAGCATCACAGTGAATTTAGAGGACATCAGCCGTAAAGTATCTATTCTCCATGTAGATGTTATTGTTTTGCCTGGTATGATATAAAACATATCTGTCTCCATGGAGACAAGCAGGCAACATCACAGCAAGTGTTGTTAGTGATAAAGAGAAGTTTAAAACCAGCTCCAGGCAAAACAACAGCATGAAGACGTTCCACAAAAGTGCCATAGTGCACCTTTAAAGTCCATCTGTAAATCCTGGTGTTGAGTGTGTCAGTGTTTTTTCTATGTCAGAGTAAATACCTGTGTGTCTGCATTAGAGACCGACCAAATATGCTTGTTTTTGTTTTTTTGTTTTTTTATGGCCGAGATACTTAGAATACAGCTTAGAAAACAGCTTTGCCGATATTTTTAGACCAATATGTTGGGCTGATTTTGATTATTTTCTCCAAATTATGTAATTTCAATTTACTGCAAACTCCCCACAAGCCATTTTTTTAAACCATAAACCTGTAAGAGAGCTATGATGTTTGACTAGTCCAAGTTATAGGTTTGTTTTTGATAAAAATAAATAAATAAATAAAATAAAAAGTCCTGTTATGACAGAAATGCTTAATAGATCCTTGTAATGCAATGCTCTGGAACATTCAAGATAAAGCAACATCTCCGTGGAGACAAGCAGGAAGGAATCCCCCCCCCCCCCCCTCCCCCCGGAAAAGTTCTGTGTTGTGTTCTTACCTGACTTGACACTGCAGTGGATGTGGGCCTTGGACTCATAGTAGACCCAGTCGAAACCCGCCTCTACAGCTAAGCGTGCTAGCATAGCGTACTTGTGTCGGTCACGGTCAGAGGTGGTGATGTCGACAGCGCGTCCTTCGTAGTGCAGAGACTCCTCAGAGTGATGCCCATCCTCATCCCAGCCCTCAGTGACACGCAGCCGAACGCCCGGCCAAAGGTTCATGACCGAGATGGCCAGAGAGTTTAGCTTGTCCTTACAGCGCTACAGAGAAAGAAAAAAGAAGTAAATATGACAATAAACATGTGTGTGTGTGCTCTATAGTCTTTAACGCACACATATTGTGCTTGTGTCCTCTGTGGTCTTTACATATTGTGCCTGTTTTTTGCTGTATCTATGACACTGGATCATGTCAGAATTTGGACAGTTTAAAATGCAATACTGAATGACTTAAATAAAAGAAACTGGGAGTGTGAAGTGTTTTGCCCAAGGACACAACAACAGTCAGAGTGGATACTAGCTGCTAACCTTCAGACTGATGCACCTTCAAACCTACAGTCCTGGGGGAGTCCTTGTTTAGTCTTGGTTTAGCCCTCGTTTAGTCCTTGTTTAGTCCTGGTTTAATCCTAGTTTAGGAAACAAACTTTGACCCAACAAGATCTTACACAAACAAAGTTAAACCCAGAGACCTACCTCCTCTCTCTCCTTCCCACCCCTTCATCTCTTTCTCCTCCCCCTCTTTCCACTCTATTCCCTCTCTCTAATTCACTTTCTCCTCTCTCTCCCTCCCTCCTTCTGTTTTAGCTGTTTTTAGCTCTCTGGCGGCACACAGGAGTCTCCCTCTCCTCTCTCCCTCTCTCCTTCTCTCCTTCCCTCTCCCTCTGTTTTTAGCACTCTCCCTCTCACACAGGAGTGATCTATCTGCTCTTGTTTGTCCAAACCTGGGTCTAAACTTTAGAGTAAACCATGGTCTGATTTATGACGTCTCCAGGTCTGACCACCAAGAAAAAACATGGACTATTCTTATCACAGAGCCGGACTCATTGGGGCCGAGATTTAGTCCTGGTTTAGTCCTGATTTAGTCCCAGTTCAGCCCCGGTTCAGTCCTGGTCAAGTCCTGGTTTAGTCCTGGTTTAGGCCTGGTTCGGTTCTGGTTTAGTCCTGGTTTAGTCCTGGTTTAGTCCTGTTTTTAGTCCTGTTTTAGTCTTGGTTTAGTCCTGGTTTGGTCTTGGTTTAGTCCTGGTTTAGTCCTGGTTCAGTCCTGGTTTAGGCCTGGTTTAATCCTGGTTTAGTCCTGATTTAGTCCTGGTTTAGGCCTGGTTTAGGCATGGTTTAGTCTGGCTTAGTCCACTTAGTCCTGGTTTAGTCTTGTTTAGTTCTGGTTTAGTCCTGGTTTAGGCCTGTTTTTTTTCCTAGTTTAGTCCTGGTTTAGTCCTTGTTTAGTCCTGGTTTAGTTCTGGTTTAGTCCTGGTTTAGTTCTGGTTTAGTCCTGGTTTAGTCCTGGTTTAGTCTGGTTTAAACTTTACTATGTTAAAACTGAATGACATTTTTTTCTTGATACAGCTTCATTTCTGTTCATTGTTAAATAGATTTTACATGTTCCCAAAATTCCGTGATCTCTCTTTGACCCCCTGACCCCTGACCTCCCAACCACTCCACACGTGTCGCATTTATAGACTTATAGATTTATTGGCACACATTTAATGTTTGTTTTGGCAGCAGAAATAGTCGCTGGTCTTTAGCATGTGTAAAAGGTGTGAGTGTGTCTGACCGCTGTAAATCACCACAGCATGTCCAGCTCAGTCCAGCTCTGTCCAGAACAGACTCCGGCTTTAGTCTAAGTCTGGACGCTTTGGACGTTTAGGAGACTTCCTAAATGTTCTATATTTAATCACTTTAAAGGATTGTTGAGTGTCGAAGCAAAACACGGCGCAAATATCACTCACATTTATGAGCCCTGACCTGCTTCACCAATGAAACAAATGCGAGTTTAAGCTCAGAGCCTAAAAACTTCATAAATGTTATACTGAATTTAAATATTACAACCCACATTTGAGTTCAAGATCTAACAAAATTTAATCCTTAATTTAGTCCTGGTTTAGTCCTGGTTCAGTCCTGGTTCAGTCCTGCTTTATTACTGCTTTAATTCTGGTTTACTCCTGGTTTGTCCTAGATAAGCCCTGGTTTAGATCTGGTTTAGTCCTGGTTAAGACCTTTTTCAGTCCTGGTTCATTCCTGGTTCATTCCTGGTTTCGTCCTGGTTTTGTCCCGGTTCAGTCCTGGTTTAGTTCCGGTTCAGTCCCAGTTTAGTCCTGGTTTAGTTCCGGTTCAGTCCCGGTTCAGTCCTGGTTTAGTCCTGGTTTAGTTCTGGTATTGTCCTCTTTTCTCTGTAAGTCATGTTTTTCTGGTTTTCAGGAGGATTTCTCTGGCCACGGTCTCATCTCTTCTCCCTCCCCCTCTTCCTCCTCTTCTCCTCCTCCTCTCCCTCTCCTCCTCCTCTCCTTCCACTTCTCCTTCTCTCCCTCTCAAACGGCTCAAAAGTCAAAAGAGAGTGGGTCTCCAGACGGCTCAAACATTAACGAGAGAGCGGCTCTCCAGACGGCTCAAACATCAACGAGAGAGTGGCTCTCCAGACGGCTCAAACATCAACGAGAGAGCGGCTCTCCAGACGACACAAAAGTCAACATGAGCGGCTCTCCAGACGGCTCAAAAGCCAACAAGAGAGCAGCTCTCCAGACGGCTCAAAAGTCAACATGAGCGGCTCTCCAGACGACTCAAAAGTCAACAAAAGAGCGGCTGTCTGGACAGCTCAAAAGTCAACAAGAGAGCGGCTCTCCAAACGGCTCAAAAGTCAACGAGACAGTGGCTCTCCAGACGGCTGAAACGTCAACAAGAGAGTAGCTCTCCATACAGGAGGGTTTGTAGAATCTAGTGCTAAACCTGCTGTGTGTTTGGAGCTAAAGTCGCTGCTTAACCGAGAACAAGTCTCTAAATATTTGCCCCGGGCTCATCAGGTAAAGCACATGTAACAAACGTGGTTTATGAATATCATGAGCCGTGAGTGTCGGTTTAGTCGAGTTTAAGCCTCACATAGTCAGAGGTTAGATCTTCCTGAGTCCAGCTTTGGTTCATGGTTTAAACCTGGTTTAGTCTTTGGTTGGTCCAGTTTTGGGGTTTTTTTCTAGTTTTGTTTTTTTTGTTTTTCCTAGTTTCCTAGTTTTAGTTCTGGTTTAGTCCTGAGTCAGTTCTGTTTTTTGTTCTGCTTTAGTCCTAGTTTTAGTCCTGGTTTAGTCATGAGTCAGTCCTGGTTTTAGCCCTTGTAGGAACAGAACCAAGGACCTCAAGGACAGAGACTGAACTCACAAACATGGAGCCTAAAATATTGCGTGAGAAAGAAAATAGAGAAACTAAACTTGGAACAAACCAGACCTAAAGCAGCTCTGGGGGTTTGATGGTCACAGTTTATTTAACCTCCTGAGACCTGGTGTCCTCATCTGTGGACAACACCTTTTGGGTTGTTTAGGCCACAGTGCAAAATTTTAGAAGAACAGCAACAAGAACATTTTGAACAATTCTGAATATTTCTAGGAGTTTAGAATATTTATTTTTTATTTTTTATTTATTTTTATTTGATTTGATTTTTTTTTATTATTTATTTGATTTGATTTTTTTTGTTTTTTAATTAATTTATTTTATTTTATTTTATTTTAATTTATTTATTGTATTTTATTTATTTATTTTTATTTTATTTTATATTTTTGTGTTTTTATTTGTTTTATTATTTTTCATTTTATTTTTTATTTTATTTTAATTAATTTATCTTACTGTATTTATTTATTTTTATTTGATTTTATATTTTTGTATTTTTATTTGTTTTATTATTATTATTATTATTATTATTATTATTATTATTATTTATTTTAATTTTTTTTGTGTTATTGTCATTTTGCTTTTTACAATATATGTGTTCAACCACTTAATAGTTTTTGCAAATGTCCTGCAAGAGCTCGGGTCTCAGGAGGTTAAATACACATGAAATAATTCTTTGGTGTTTCTGAGTAGGGCCTGGCTCAGACTCTCAGCGGATTCGTCTTTGTGCAGATCTAACTCGTGAACAGGTCCGGGTGCACCACAAGTTTAATGCCATACTGTGGACCATTTCAGGCAAAGCATAACATTTCCATGGGCACACGAGATAGGACCCTCCGCTAGAAAAGTTTCTAATCACGGCACCAGTGGCTCACCTGTGTCATGAGGCGGTCCGCTCCCGTGTTCTCCTCGTCCTTAAAGATGATGTCCGGGTTGTAGTTGGGGGTGAGTTCTTTAAAGCGCTCGGAGCTCCGGGTGATTTTGCCCTCGTACCTCCCGCTGGCTCCGAGCGTCTTCTCCGCCACGTTCGGAGAGAACTGTTTGTACGCCAACGGAGCCAGCTTCCGCGCGCTCCTCCGTTTACTGTACCCCCGCCCCGGTCCACAGCCGCGCACCAGCGGACAGAGGAGCAGAGCGCACCCCGCCACCAAGCACACGAGGCGGGAGACACGGCACATATGCATCAGAGCAGAGGAGGAGAGGAAGAGAGGAAGAAGAGAAGACAGGAGAGGAGAGCAAATGAGAGGAGAGGAGAGAAAAGGAGAGGAGAGGAGAGGAGAAGAGAGGAAGAAGAGAAGAGAGGAGGAGAAGAGGAGAGGAGGAGGAATGGAGGAGAACGCTACTGTCTCAGTAGACGCGCCTGAAACACAAGCAGCCACATGGAGGAAAAAGGGGACTTTAGAGAAACTCCAGAATTGTTTTTAAACAAACTTCAGAAAATAAAACATGACAAACATAAATGAAACAGGGACTAATAAATGTCTGAAGTCTAAAGTTAAAGCTAACACCAGAGCAAGTTAAAGCTAACCCCAGACCAGAGACACAATCTTATTATTGAGGTAGATTTGGATTCGTAGATTAAAGTTATTGTAACTGAAGAACTTCATAAACACACTGTGAGGTTAAAAATGATGCAACTTTACGCACCTTGGAGCGCGTGTTCCGCATGTCTTCGCTCAGGTAAAGTCAAGTAAAGTGTGCGCTCTGGACTTTGAGAACCATCTCGTAGTTTAATCCTCGAGCTGTCAGTGTTGGTGCGTGCGCGTGTCCCCGGAGCATAAATAGCGGCGGCGCGTTTACCTTGGCAGCCGGCTCAAAGCGGGCCCTCGCGCCCTCACGTCCACGCGTCTACGTGCGTCCGTCTGCTTCTGGAGAGAGATGCACCCGGACCGGAGTAAAGGACAGACCTGCCCACGCGCGTGGACACATGGGACACGGGCGCGCGCCGGTCTTTGGACCCTCCTGACGCACGAGGAGAATGTGCGCGCACAGGGACCCTGTCTGTGCCACTGGATTTAACAAGAGCGGCCTATTAGAGATAGATACATGAGACCTGAGGTGTTACACAGACCTGAGGTGTTACACAAACCTGAGGTATTTCACAGACCTGAGGTGTTACATAGACCTGAGATGATACACAGACCGAGGTGTTATACAGACCTGAGGTGTTACACAAACCTGAGGTGATACATAGACATGAGGTGTTCCACATAGCCAAGGCAATACACAGACCTGAGGTGTTATACAGACCTGTGTGAGGTGTTACACAGACCTGAGGTGTTACACATACTTGAGGTGATACACAAACCTGATATGTTACACTTGCCTGAGGTGTTACACAGACCTGTATGAGGTGTTACACAGACCTGAGGTGTTTCTCAGACCTGAGGTGTTACACAAACCTGAGGTGATACATAGACATGAGATGTTCCACATAGCCGAGGCAATACACAGACCCTAGGTGTTATACAGACCTGTGTGAGGTGTTCCACATAGCCGAGGCAATACACAGACCCTAGGTGTTATACAGACCTGTGTGAGGTGTTACACAGACCTGAGGTGTTACACAGACCTGAGGTGTTACACAGACCTGTATGAGGTGTTACACAGACCTGAGGTGTTACACATACTTGAGGTGATACACAAACCTGATATGTTACACTTGCCTGAGGTGTTACACAGACCTGTATGAGGTGTTACACAGACCTGAGGTGTTTCTCAGACCTGAGGTGTTACACAAACCTGAGGTGATACATAGACATGAGGTGTTCCACATAGCCGAGGCAATACACAGACCCTAGGTGTTATACAGACCTGTGTGAGGTGTTCCACATAGCCGAGGCAATACACAGACCCTAGGTGTTATAGAGACCTGTGTGAGGTGTTACACAGACCTGAGGTGTTACACAGACCTGTATGAGGTGTTACACAAACCAGAGGTGATACACAGACCTTAGCTTTTTAACATACCTGAGATGATACACAGACCTGAGGTGTTACACAGACCTGTACAAGGTGTTATACAAACCTGAGGTGTTACACAGACCTGTATGTGGTGTTACACAGACCAGAGGTGTTACACAGGCCTGTATGAGGTGTTACACAGACCTGAGGTGTTACACAGGCCTGTATGAAATGTTACTCAGACCTGAGGTGATAAACAGACCTAAGGTGTTAGACAGGCCTGTATGAGATGTTACTCAGATCTGAGGTGATACACAGACCTGAGGTGTTACACAGACCTGACCTGTTACACAGACCTGTATGAGGTGTTACACACAGCTGTATAAGGTGTTATGCAGACCTGAAGTGATAAACAGACCTAAGGTGTTACACAGGCCTGTATGAGATGTTACTCAGACCTGAGGTGATACACAGACCTGTATGAGGTGTTACACAGACATGTATAAGGTGTTACTCAGACCTGAAGTGTTACAGAGACCTGACGTGTTACACAGACCTGTATGAGGTGTTACACAGACCTCAGGTGTTACACAGACCAGAGGTGATTCGCAGACCTGTTGTGTTACACAGACCTGAGGTGTTACACAGGCTTGTATGAGGTGTTACACAGACCTGAGGCATTACACAGACCTGTAAGCAGTGTTACACAAACCTGAGGTGTTTTACAGACCTGAGGAGTTACACAGACCTGAGGTGTTACACAGACCTGTATGAGTTGGTACACAAACCTGAGGTGTTACACAGACCCAAGGTGTTACACAGACCTGTATGAGGTGTCACACAGACCTGTATGAGGTGTTACAAAGACCTGTATTTGGTGCTACACGGACCCAAGGTGTTACACAGATCTGAGGTGTTACACAGACCTGTATGAAGTGTTACGCAGACCTGTATGAGGTGTTACACAGACCTGTATGAGGTGTTACACAGACCAGAGGTGATACGCAGACCTGAGGTGTTACACAGACCTCAGGTGTTACACAGACCAGAGGTGATACGCAGACCTGAGGTGTTACACAGGTTTGTATGAGATGTTACTCAGACGTGAGGTGATACACAGTCCTGAGGTGTTACACAGGTCTGTATGAGATGTTACTCAGACCTGAGATCCTGAAGTCTGGTCCTGGTCAGGGGTCCTGGTCAGCGTTCTAGTCAGGGGTCCTGGTCAGGGTTCTTGTCAGGGTCCTGGTCAGGGGTCTGATCTAGGGTCCTGGTCAGGGGTCCTAGTCAAGGCTACTGGACCCTCCTCCAGATCTGAGCTAGATTCCTATGGTGATGCCTCACTCCCGTTTGGTGTATGGTGTCTGTCTCCAGGGACACAGACGTTTCAACTGTTTCTTCAAATGCATTCTGCCTGCTCCAGCACATCCTGAGTCAACATCACACAGAGGAGACAGGAGTCAATGCTCAAAAAAGAGAGAGGAGGGATGAGGAAAGAAGAGAGGAGGAGAGGAGGAGAGAGGAGGAGAAAAGAGGAGAAAGGAGCGTGGAGGAAAGCAGAGGGGGGGGGGGGTCAAGAGAAACAGAGAGTGTGAGAGAGAGGAGGAGAAAGGATGGAGAAGGAACAGAGGGGGGGGGGTGCAGAGAGGGGGAGAGAGAAGGAGAAAGGAGAGAGAGAGAGGGGAGAATGGAGGGGAGTGGAGTCAATGCTCAACTTATTCAATATGGTGAGAAACAAGAGACCAAAGCACGATAATATACACAAATATCACAGCAGGAGAATCACACTGAACCTTTCCTATAATGGATGTTACATTATACACTGCTGTACGCTACTGTGGTCATACACTACTGTAGTAATACACTACTGTGGTTATACACTACTGTAGTAATACACTACTGTAGTAATACACTACTGTGGTTATACACTACTATAGTAATACACTACTGTAGTAATACACTACTGTGGTTATACACTACTATAGTAATACACTACTGTAGTAATACACTACTGTGGTTATACACTACTATGGTATAGCTGCAAGATTAAACACAATGTGAATGGATGCAATTAGCAGACATGGCAAGTTTATTTGTATAGCACAATTCATACACAAGGTAATTCAAAGTGCTTTACAGAATAAGACATTAAAATGACAATACAACAAATCAAAACATAAATAATCTCAAATAATCAGCATAAAACACTGAACACTGAACACTGAAAGGGTTTTATTCTGCACTTTTCTCTGTTAGTCATATGCTCAGGTAAAAAGAACTTTTTAGCTGTGCATATAGTTTTGAGCCTGGATTTAAACATCATCAGAATAGAGGCCTGTCTCACATCTTCAGGAAGACTGTTCCAGGTTTTAGCTGCATAAAACTGAAACTCTGATTTCCCATATTTAGTCCTGACTAAACCAGCCTCACCAGCAGGAGGGCGGTCCCTGAAGTCCTCAAAGTGTGAGATGGTTTATATGGCACTACCATATGGGAGCCACAGGAGCCAGTGCAGAGACCTGAGCACAGGACACATGTGTGAAGTACTTCCTGGTTCTAGTCAGGACCCGAGCAGCAGAGTTCTGTCTTAAGGCTCGTCTGGAGAGGCCAGTGAGCAGGCCATTACAGTCTAATCTACAGTCTAGTCTAATTAACTGGAGACAAATGCATGTATAAATCTCTCCCAGTACATCTTTTGATTTTTGACATGTTTTTAGGTGGTAAAAAGCTGCAGATGTTATTGATTTGATGTGGCTGTTAAAGTTCAAGTCTGAGTCCATTAATACCCCTAGATTTATAGTCTGATTTGAGGGTTTTAGAGTGAGAGATTGGAGGTGACTGCTGACACTTTCTGTGGCCAAAGACTATGACTTGAGTCTTCCGATCTCAACAAATAACTCCCTGTTTTCTAGATAAGACTTGAACCAGTTTAATGCAGTACCCCGATGCTCTCCCAGTCCTCTAGTCTCTGTAAGAGGATCCTATGATCCATAGTGTCAAAGGCAGATCTCGGATCCAACAGGATCAAGACTGAGAGTTTGTCTGCATCAGTGTTCAGGTGGATGTCATTTTTCAAAGCTCTTGGGAATGTTCCAGATTGAAGTGACATGTTAACTATTCAAACGAGTGGTGACAGCAAACTGTTGAGCACAGACTTTAGAAATTTTGTGGGTAACAGTGGGTTATGGAGGCAGCATGTAGAAGAACTCAGACTGGTGATGATCTCTTGGACAGTTTTGTCAGTTACAGGTGAAAAGTGAGTCAGCTCTAAGTGTCTAGGTGGCTGCTGCTGAGGTGTTATTTGTGTTGTGGAATTATTGGTATCTTTTTTTTTTTAACTGTTTATTTTCATGGTTTTCACAATAACAAAATAAATACATACATACAAACATACGAATAGCAATACAAATATAGAAAGGAAAAAGAAATGTATATATATATATAATAAAATATATATGCATACACATACATACATACACACACACACAAATATATATATATATGTATGTGTGTATATATATATATATATATATATATATATATATATATATATATATATATATATATATATATATAAAACAAACATAAGCAGGACAGTTTCATTACCAGCAGGAGCTACCTTTATAACATAGTAATCAGTAATCTGGTTCACTTCACATTCACTTCACAAAACTGCAGGAAATATATTGGCCGTTTAAGTTCATACCTATGTGTTATTGTCTGCCGTTCTGTGCCAAAAAAGTCAGTTAGAGGCAACCAGTCTTTAACAAAAGAGTCCAGGTTTCCTTCAAGGACATTGTAGAGTCTTTCATAGGGCAAAATTGATGTCATTTTTAATGCCCTGAACCTTGTCATTACAGAATATTGCAAACTCTTTACTTTTAGATGTGGAAATGAGTTCTAAAGGCAGCAGAGCTGGAGGGTTTGTTAATCTGTTTACCATTGCAAACAGGACATGAGAGTTGTTACTGCAACTTCTAGTAATTAACTGAAAAATCCCTTTCCCTTGTTCTACATAAACTGTGGTTGTACATGTGCATCTTTTCTCTGTAAATCTCATAATGAACCTGGAGCTTTGACTTGTGCCATTCCTGCTCAGCCCTCCAGAACTCCCTTTTTTGTGCCCTGACTGAGTCATCATTCCTCCATGGCGCTTTCTGCTGATCTTTAACTATTTTAACCTTCATCGGGTCAATGGTGTCCAGAACATTCAAAACACTCAAAGTCACAGAGTTCACTAAATCATCAACATTAGAACATGAGGCATTTACACAGTGTATCATTTCCATGAACAGTGCACCTTTGAACAACTGGACCAGCCGCTGGTTTGGGAATAACAGACATGTCAAAGAAGACACAGAAATGATCAGACAGAGCAACATCCACCACATTGACATTTGAAATATTTACTCCTTTTGTAATGAGCAGGTCCAGTTGTCCTCTGTTGTGGATGGGTGGGTGTGGGCGCTGACATGCTGAGACAGACCAAAGGTTTCAAGGACAGAACTGAGCTCTTTAGCGTTTTTGTCAAACACATTATCCACATGTACATCAAAATCACCTGTGATGAGTAAACCATCAAAGTCTATACAAACAACTGAAAACATCTCAAGAAAATTATCAGTAAAACAGTGCTGGGCAGGTTTGTATATGACTAAGCTCCATTTTAAAGGAAACATCTTCAAAAGATGAAAACACCAAAACTGACAACCTATGAGTAACTAAATTATCTCTAAAAAAATACACACACCTCCACCCTTTTTGTTTACTCATGTTTCAGATTCAAATTTGAAGTTTTTGTCGAGCCATGTTTCGGTTAAAAACATAAAATCAAGATTAAAAGAAGAAATAAAATAATGAATTAGAAATTACATTGAGCACAGCAAGTTTCAGATTAGTTTCAGTAGGACTGGATGTTATCTTCTTACAGGGAATGTGAACTAAATTGCTCTGATTGGACAGTCTAACTGTCCTTCTGTTAATCAGTCTACGTGGTGTAACTGCAGATACAGCTCCATCACAGGGCCTTAGTCTGATATTATCTTTGTCATGACCTGACAAGTGACATGTCCTGGGACAGTAGAGGCCCTATGTGTCCTAGCTCTTGGTGATCACAACTCTGAGGAAAGGCAGGGAAGGGCGAGCTGGGGAGGTTTGAGTGAGGGACCAGGTAAGGGTGTCTGATTACTAAATCACAAAGGCTGCAATTTTTGAAGTACCATAATTTTCTCCACAAACAACAAAATATCCCGATTTATTCTGCATAAAAACTATTAAACCTGTACTTTAGACCTGTACAAACATGTTCTGAAATCCCTATGTCAGATGCCCTCCCTGTGTGTCAGATGCCCTCTATTTGTATCAGATGCCCTCCCTGTGTGTCAGATGCCCTCCCTGTGTGTCAGATGCCCTCCCAGTGCTGCTAACCCTGTACTTTCAAATGTGTTGTATTGCTTTGTCAGTTTCAGTCTTCTTGTCACTTCTTCTGGATGTGTTTAAAATGTGAATGTTTCAAATCTAAATCACAGTCTTGTCAGAAAATCACAGTTAGATATTTTTCCCAAATAGCAGAGTGAACAGTTCTTTTAGTTCTACGGTTCTATGTTTTACAGATGTTCATCATTTAAAGTGTCACATACAGAGACATAAATAAAAGCATCTTCTTTCACATATTGAACCAAAAGTTGATAGAAATCATTGTGATAAGCCTCGTAATAATATTAGTGGTAGTAATAGTAGTACTAACAGTGTAAGTAGTAAATGGTCAGTGTAGTAGTAAGTAACACTACTGTAGTATAGTAGAGGCTGTAGTAATTGATGTCATATCAGAAGCAGTAGTTGTACAATTGGAAGTAGTATGTAATATATGTAGTAGGTGTAGTAGTAGCCCAACAAAAACGCGATAACCCCCCCCCCAAAAAAAAAAAAAAAAAATCATCCCGAGCTCATGGTGATATCCTACCCCCCCTCCCTGGGCTCCACATGTACAAGATAAAAAACAAAACAAAACAAAAAAAAAAAAAAACATTGCATATTTGTCTGTGTGTATGCACGCGTACACTTACAAAATACATAACAAAATACATACTTCCAATATGCGTACATACATATACACTCACCTATTCCATAAAACATATATATGCATGCACATTATATATGTATACCTATACCCCTATACATTACTATACATACTATACTTATATATATTTACATATACACTTATATATATATATATATATATATATATATATATATATACATATATACACAGTCTTGCTTATTTAAGATTATCCAGTTCCAATAAGGTTTTACTCCATAATGAGATAGTTTTTGTTTTGGCTCCATGCATTTTAGCTATTGATAGTTCCATGTTGATGATATAGCGAAAGGTATTGATCCAGTGACTCGGAGTCAATCACATCGGAGTTGTTAGCGATGTTTGCCAGCGAAGGGCCAGCAGTTTTTTCGCTGCTGTCAACCCTGCCAGCAAATTCTTTTTGTGAAAAAAGGACCAATTTGATAACATTGAAAAATCATTAATCAAAAAGATAAGTGGGGTAAAACAAAAATCTTTGTTTAACATTTTAGCTAAATAGGAATGTACAGTTTTCTAAAATATATTGACGTATTTACAATCCCAAAACATGTGGATAAAAGTACCAATCACATTCTCTGAACATTTATCACAATATGGAGAAGAAGTGAGCTTCATCAGGTATCTCTTTTTAGGGGTTAAATGAGTTCTATGTAAAAAGTTGAAGTGTAGTACCTGATGGTTTGGATTTTTTAATGAGTAAGTAACTATTCCATATTCTTTTCCAGTTGTCATTCTCCATTGCTGCATCCAAATCCTTACTCCACACGTTTTCAATTTTCAATGGTTTATAATTTGCAATCAATAATAAATTATATATTTGTGTAACAAAGCTCTTTTTTCTATTTAATATATGGTGTAATTTGTGTGTGGTAAGGGGTTCAGTCCATGGAACCTCATAGGCTTTCATGGAGGATCTCAACTGCAGGTACACAAAAAAAGAAGATGCTGGCAGGTTAAAGACGGCACGTAGATCACTAAAAGGGAAAAGCCCAGAATCACCAAACATGTCTCCTAATACATGAATCCCTTTCTCTTCCCATTGTGAAAATGCAAATGGTTTGGCCCCAGATAGTAATGAATAGTTGTGGAAAAGTGGACTGTTCTTATGCCATTTTTGTATGCTTTTAGATTCTTTTTCCACGTATCGCCAGACTGCTAGTAAATTAGTAATTATTGGGCCAAAATGAGTCCTTGCTCGTTTAAGTGGGATAGCAGAGTAAATTAGGTCCTTTAATCTATGAGGATGAACTAGATTTTCTTCTATGCATTTCCATGCAGAGTCACTCATTGGGCAGAACCATGAAGACAGTGGACGTAAAACAAAAGACCAGTAATAGTATTTGAAATTGGGCACTGAAAGGAGACCTGAAGATTTGTGCCGCTGTAACGTAGCTAAAGAGACATGTGGTCGGTTTCCTTTCCATAGATATTTTGAAATCAGAGAGTGAAGCCTTTCAAAATACCTGGGCGGTGGAGAGGGGAAGCATTGCAAAATAAAAAAGTATACGTGGTAATATATCTGTTTTAATAATAGAAATTCGAGTTTGCAATGTAGTAGGGAAATTATCCCATCGTTGTAAGTCAAGAGTTACCTGGTTTAAAATGTTTATAAAGTTTGTAGAAGCAATTACATTTAGTGATGGATAGAGCGCATTGTGCGCTCTGCTGAGAAGGTGATTGGCTGCAGCCTTCCATCTATACAGGACCTGTACGTCTCCAGGACTTGCAGGCGAGCAGGCTGTATAGCAGCTGACACTTCTCACCCTGGACATGGACTATTTGAGCCACTTCCCTCTGGCAGGAGGCTACGGTTCACTGGGACCAGAACCTCTCGCCATAAGAACAGTTTCTTCCCCTCTGCTGTTTGTCTCATGAACACTTTATAATACCTGCACTAAACTGGACACTTTATAATACCGGTCACTTTAATAAGCCATGTTTGCACTGTTGTTCTGATGCTGCTG
This sequence comes from Periophthalmus magnuspinnatus, assembly GCF_009829125.3. Lineage (NCBI taxonomy): Eukaryota > Metazoa > Chordata > Actinopteri > Gobiiformes > Gobiidae > Periophthalmus > Periophthalmus magnuspinnatus. Next base: position 16,812,568 of record NC_047127.1, on the reverse strand, counting down.
TTGTATATATTTTCTCCCTTTAAGTATTTCATTTGATTTTTTTAAGCATATCTTTTTAACTTTGTGCATGCCCTTATTAGGCCCGAGCCTGGGACTCCGTCCCGGCGAGGGACTCATTAAAACCGCGTCCAGAGCGTGGAAAATGGCAAAAATCAAGTAGTACACACGCCCCGACATGGCAGTGAGTGGTGTCAAAAATTAGAACTCAACGAGCTCTAATTGTCACAAAAGACCCCCAGAAAAAATAACGAAAGACGACTCGGTAGCGCCACCTCAAACTTTGATTTTCATCGGGCCAATGGGAGCCCGACTCGGAAAAAAGTCAACTTAAAAATCTGAAACTCACATCAAAAAATAGTACATGTCAGGACATGACAAAAATGATATTATGGCCCCGCCCTAAAATGTACAGGACGTCGGCCATATTGGATCAAACCCGGGAACGACAAAAGTGCACACCCTCGCATTCAGGACATTTTCTCGCCCAGTTTTCATCACAAACACTTCAAATTTGGCCAAATCCCACTAAACCCATGTGTGATTAAAGATTAACAATTACATTTTGATTATGACTTTGGGTGTGGTCAGGGTGAATTTTCAACAAAATCGCAAATTTTGGAATATTTCAATAAAATATTTCTCTTTCACACATTTTTTGTTGGGAAAACGCTAATACAGCGTTTATGCACATTTGCGAGCTGAACGCAATGATATGCAAATCAAGGCACTCTCTCACAAAATGGCTCTCTAGCGCCCTCTTTAAATTTCATTTTCAAAAATTCGTAGAAGACAAACGCTTTGACGTGGACGTGTGAAAAAATTCACAGGGACGTTATTTGTGATGGGGCACAATGTGAGAAAGTCACATGACTGTAGCTGTTATGGTTTAGGAGAAAAATAATGGGTGGAAAAAAAATTTCCATTATTAGGCCCGAGCCTGGGACTCCGTCCCGGCGAGGGACTCCGTCCCGGCGAGGGACTCATTAAAACCGCGTCCGGAGCGTGGAAAATGGCAAAAATCAAGTAGTAAACACGCCCCGACATGGCAGTGAGTGGTGTCAAAAATTAGAACTCCACAAGCTCTAATTGTCACAAAAGACCCCGAGAAAAAATAACTAAAGACGATTCGGTAGCGCCACCTCAAACTTTCATTTTCATGGGGCCAATGGGAGCCCGACTCGGAAAAAAGTCGACGTAAAAATTCGAAACTCACATCAAAAAACAGTACATGTCGGGACATGACAAAAATGATATTATGGCCCCGCCCTACAATGTACAGGACGCCGGCCATATTGGATCAAACCCGGGAACGACAAAAGTGCACACCCTCACATTCAGGACATTTTCTCGCACAGTTTTCATCACAAACACTTCAAATTTGGCCAAATCCCACTAAACCCATGTGTGATTAAAGATTAACAATTACATTTTGATTATGACTTTGGGTGTGGTCAGGGTGAATTTTCAACAAAATCGCAATTTTTGCAATATTTCAATAAAATATTTCTCTTTCACACATTTTTTGTTGGGAAAACGCTAATACAGCGTTTATGCACATTTGTGAGCTGAACGCAACGGTATGCAAATCAAGGCACTCTCTCACAAAAATGATTCTCTAGCGCCCTCTTCAAATTTCATTTTCAAAAATTCGTAGAAGACAATCGATTTGTCGTGAACGTGTGAAAAAATTCACAGGGGCCTTATTTGTGATGGGGCACAATGTGAGAAAGTCACATGACTGTAGCTGTTATGGTTTAGGAGAAGAAAAAAAATGGGTGGAAAATGCGTTTCCATTATTATTATTATTCTTATTTTGGTCGCGACTTTGAATCCACTTTTGACCCCCTGAACGTTAACGAAAAGTCAATTTTATTGGACCCAAAATTCAAGATTGGTGAAAAAAAATTTATTTTAATGTTCAAAAAAATTAACGTATGAAAATGACTCAATAGCGCCACCTCAAAATTTGAAATACATTGCGGCAATGAGAGACCTTTTTCATCGTAGACAAATGAAATATGGTACAAACATAGAACATGTCAAGACAAGTAAAAAATTATATTATGACCCCACCCTAAACCCTAAAGGAAGTCGGCCATTGTGGGCGCAACCACATTTTTTCAAAATTTTACCTCTCACATTTGGATTTTTTGCGCCTCAGATTTTCATTCACAAAATGTGCAAATTGGTCAAAATGAACTAGACCCATGTGGGATTATAAGCAACTCTTTTGGAATTTTCTAAGTAATAAAATGTGGGTGTGGCCAGCCTGCAAAGAAAAAATACCTTTTTTTAAGTTTTAAATGACCTGTAAATCAAACATGCAGTGTCTTATATCCCGGCATTAATATACGTTTTGTTCAAAATCTTGTTCTGAGTGCATAGATATGCAATTTACATATGTCAAATATTACATTGCTCCACAGCGCCACCTTGAAAATTTTAAATGGCACATAAAAAAATTACTTTGTCACAAACATTTGAAATTTGGCATGGTCATCCCAATTGCCATACTGAACAAAAAAGCCAATGAAGACATACCTCTATTTCCAACCGTGCAGGCGTGACAATATCATAAATGGTCTCATTGGAATGAATGGAGTAGTATTACTCAGTCGCTGATTTTGGGGGGAGGGGCGATGTAATGGGGAACGAAAGGCAGGATCTCCGCGGTGGCGTGTACCCCGCGGTCGCAAGGGGTGGCGAGGGCCTTTATCACTGCTTGCAGTTTTAATTTGTATTTGTATTTATTCAGTGTGTTTATGTTGCACTTTTTCACCGAAGCAAGTTCCTAGTTTGTGAACTGTGTTCACAGACTATGGCAATAAAAGTCTTCTGATTTCCACACCCAAATATTTGAAATGCTCTACTCTCGGAATTATAGACGAAGTGATACAAGGTTGGAATATGAATTAAGAGGAAGTAAAGCCGATTTTAACCAATTTATCTTATATCCAGAATGTGAACCAAACTCTTTAAATGTCTCAAGTATATGTGGGATAGAGGTTGATGCTTTATCTATATATAATAAAATATCGTCACAATATAGAGAGATGTAATGATTAGTATTATTAAAACTTATAGGAGAGATAAAGTTATTTTGTCTTATTTTTTGAGCTAAGGGTTCTAAAGACAAGGCAAAAAGAAAAGGACTTAAAGGGCACCCTTGACGACATGATCTTGATATACGAAGAGAAGATGACGTAATACTTCCACTTATCACCACAGCTGAAGGATCCGTGTATAGTAATTTTACCATATTGATGAAAGTATGTCCCAGTTTAAAATGATCCATAACCATCCAGAGATACTCCCATTCAAGCTGATCAAAAGCTTTTTCAGCACCAAGAGATAAAATAACACAGTCAGATGGGATATCAGTGGCGGCGTGGATAATATTAAGTAATCGTCTTATGTTATCAAATGCCAATCGATTTTTGATAAAACCAGTTTGGTCACAATTAATCAATTTTGACATGTATGGGTCAATGCGATGAGCCAGGATTCGGGCATAAACTTTAACATCAGTATTAAGAAGTGATAAAGGCCTATAATTACTACATAGAGTTTGATCTTTATTTGGTTTAGGTAAAAGAGTAATTATTGCTTGATTCGCATCATTAATGAAGGAACCTTTCTCAATTGAGGTCCAAATCATTTTAAGAACAAAAGTCCTAAATCATTCCAAAATGTAAGATAAAATTCTGGAGGGATACCGTCCCAACCTGGGGATTTACCTTGTTTCATGCTATTTAGAGCAGCATGAAGCTCATTCAATGAAATTTTACTATTAAGATTTGTACTTTCTTCTTGAGATAATGAAGTTAATCTTAAGTCATGTAGGATTTTTTTACATCCTGCTTTATTTAACTCAATTGTGGATGAATATAGTGTTTGATAAAAAAGAGTAAAACTCATTATTTATATCTTTAGGATTTGTTAATGTTTCATTGTTTGCTTTAATAGTGGTTATATTACTGTGTTTTGTGGATTTATTTAATTTTATGGCAAGAAGTGAATTATTTCTGGTACCGTTAAAATACCGGTAATGGTTTTGTCTAACTCTATGAATGTCAAATTCAGCTCTGGCTCGAAGAAGTGTGTATAACTTTAATTTAACAACCTCAATAATTTCTGCTCTGTTATCAGAGAATCCCACTCGATGTTGTTTTTGTTCTAATACTTGTAAAATGTGCTCATATCGTTTAATTTTCTCTAACTTTATCTTATTAATATGTGGTGAGTAAGAAATCGTAGCATTACGACTGCAACCCTTAAGAGCGTACCATAATGTCCGTGGGTCAACTTCAGGGGCTGAATTAAAAATTAATTTTTTTTTTTATTTGTGTTCTTATGTAATCACAATAATCTAAGTTTTTAAGTAAATTGATATTGAGACGCCATCTAGTGGCTCTTAATGGAATATTGTTTGGAGACAATTTGGCAATGACCATTGAATGGTCAGATAGGCCATTTGGAATGATATGAACCTTGTGTATTTTTATAAAGGCAGAAGGATTAGCTAATAAATAATCTATTCTAGAATACGTTTTATGTCTATTTGAGAAAAAGGTATATTGTCTTAAATTTGGGTTAGATAAACGATATAAATCTTGTAAAGAAAAATCAGATAACAAGCTGCCAAAAGCATTAGATGCCATTTTTTGTGCGTACTGTGAGCGACAAGATGAACTATTAAGGGTTACATCTAATACAGCATTCATATCAGCACCAATAATTACTGCATATTCTTGTAAACCTGATAAAATTTCTATTATTTTCCCATAAAAATTTTGATCATAATGGTTTGGTGCGTATATTGAGATTAAGGCATAATCTCGTCCTAAAATATTAGCCTTTATATATGCAATATGCCCATCAGAGCTGCCATAACTATTTGTAATTGTTAAATTTAGATTACGTTTAATTACTATCAATGTTCCACAGGTTTTTGATTCTGCTGAAGAAGATGCAGCGATAAAATAGTGTTGATTTGAGAATCTATTAACATCTGCCTTTTGCAAATGGAATTCTTGTATAAAGGCGATGTCAACACTGTGTCTTAAAAGGTGATCTAAACATGCTGTACATTTGATAGGGGCATTTAAACCTTTAGTATTCCAAGTACATATATTAACGCAAGTTGTCATGTTATTTCAGTTTGTTCTTTAACATGCAATAAAAATACATAGTAATCATAACATATGGAAATCCCAAAACTCCCGCCCTGTATCACCATGAGCTCAAAAGAAAAGAAAAACATCAAAGAAAAAGAAAGGAAAAAAGCTGAAACCTCACGTAAGGTGGGTTCCCCTCCCTAAACTAATATATTCACCTGACTATGTGAGAAGGTGGCTACATAAAGAAAATCCACCCCATTCCTGTTACTATTAGTATATTTATATATCTTCCCTTTTCAAAAAAAATAAAAAAATATATATAATATAAAAAAATTATATATATATATAATATATAAAAATTATATATATATATATAATATATATAAAAATTATATATATATATATATAAAATTTATATATATATATATATAAAATTTATATATATATATATATATATATATATATATATATATATATAATTTTTATATATATTATATATATATATAATTTTTATATATTATATATATATATAATTTTTTTATATTATATATATTTTTTTATTTTTTTATTTTTTTTTAATGTTTGTGAAGAAAACGGACTCAGATCCTAGTAGCCCAACATTTAAAAATTTGTAGTAGTAGTAGTAGTAGTAGTAGTAGCAGTGGCAGTAGTAGTAGTTTGACACATTTTGAGAAGACAAGAGAAGACATTTGGTGGTGAGTTATGATTCATTATTAACACATTTATTACTTTCTACATTAAAATCACCAAAGTAAATTGACGTTTATTTCAAATGTAAAATGTGTCTAAAACACTAAATATAAAACACTTTGTCACAGCCTTTATACTGCCTCATTCCTAAAAAGTAAGTTAAAAACAAACTTTAAAAACAGTCCTCATTTTGTGTGTTCTCGATGTTCACCTGAACAGACCCACTTTCTTCTTCTTTGGCTTAGGAGCAGGTCGTTCTGTGGCCCTCAGAGGAGACGCCGCCGCCTGGAGGAGAGGAGGAGCAAGCGCAGGCGTTACAACAGTATTACAACAGAGAAATCTCTGCTTATTATTTTATTATGATTTTTGTTGCTTATTATTTTATTGTCATTTCCAATTTTTCCTGTAAATGTCTTATGAATTTAAAATTTTGCACAAAAAATTAACAAAACTAACACACAAGCGAAGAAATGAGAAATGTCACCTTTTAGTCTTGTAAGATTACGCAGCAAGTTTGTTTTATTTTTTTAAAGGGCCCATATTCCTGTTCTAATGTTGTTTCCTCATCACAAACAGACCTGGAGTTGTGTTTCGTTTCATTCACACGTTTAACACACAAACCCTGCAGATTTAGGCTGAGTTATTCTCTTAAACTGAAAACATTTGTTCCACCTTGTGATGTCATCATGTGGTGATACAGGAAGTGCTCCACTGCATTTTTACACTCCATATACCTTCACTAGAATCATTTGGAATATTTCAAGTTAACAGCTCCTTTTACCTATGGTTCAGTCGATTTGCAATTCCAGAGCTGAAAACTACCACTTCATGACATCACAAGGGAGAACTGAGCATTTTGAGCTTTGGAGATGTAGACAGACTAATAATAAAGTGTTATATAAAGCATGTGTGAATGAAACAAAAAGCAACTCCAGGTCTGTTTTTGAGGAGGAACAGCATTAGAACATGACTTAAAGCTCACGAAAACATATTTTATTTTCACATTTTTATTTCACAATGTAACTTTTCTGATGGAGGTTTGGGCAAGTGCCTTTTCTCCAGGAAGATGTCAGTGCCTGGATTGTTCCACAATATGGCATTAGACTTATCTTGCATTTATTCTATTACAGAAATATATTTTTGCTGTGATTTCCACAGTTCTGACCTGTAACTTGTACCTTGGGCCTGTCAGAGTCACCTTTTTGTCTCCATGGAGAAGTTATTGAAAACAAGTAGGTGATGGACCCTCTAGCAGAAGTTACATAGGGCACCTTTAAAAATATTTCTGCTGCTTTTTTATTGTTTTCTTATTGAAAACAATATTATCACTATACGTATTTAGTGTTTGCCTGGGTGAGGTGTGTGGTTTGGGCACACCTGTTGCATTATGGGTAATGCAGTCTTTTTCACTGGAGTTTGTGTCTCATTTTGGCTGGGTTCAATGCCTGCATTTCCATCTTCTAAAAAAAGAATAAAAAAAATAACATTACATTTCCATCCAGTTTGATCTGTTAAAATAATGTCACTTCTACAAACATGTTCAAAATGTGATTGGTGGCCCTGGATAAACCCTGATCCTGCTCCATGGACCTAGACTCTCCCTTCCCTCACCTGGATGACCGAAGTGGCTCTGGCCTTTAGTTAAGTGGCTCTGACTCTTAGTTGAGTGGCTCTGTCCGTCCATGGGAGTGGATCTCTCCTACACTGTGGTTCTCCTCGAGGTTTTTCTTTTTCCCCACTGTTTGTTTTTTTTTTCTTTGCAGAAAAGGAGGGCCTAAGGACAGGGGGCCCTTGTTTCAACCATGAAATGAACCATGTTCGTTTCATGGTTGATTTTCTAACTTTCTGTTGGTTAAATCAATGATCTTGTTCAGTTGTAAGAGGTGACTGCTGTTGTGATTTTGGGCTTTACAAAAATCATCTGATGAAATGATGAAATTGAACAGAATTGAAATTAAGTAGTTTAAAGTTCAGATTTTCTCACATGATTACCCTCCTGGATAGGGTTTAAAACTGAATCCCACAAGTTTTTTTTATCCGAAATGTTCCAGCCCTCATCCAAACCTTTCATTTGTCCAGTCTTCTCCTCTTCCTCGACAAGAGGTCCATCTCCCTTCTCTCCCTCCTCTTCCTCCTGTCCTGAGTTCTGGCGTTTGCGTTTGGTTGGATTGAGTTGGGACACGATGCAGGAGAACAGGTCCGAGAGATCTGAGCTGAAGTTCAAAGAAGAATCCTGGTCCAGAAGCAAAGGCAGCACCTGAGACGAAAAGCCACATTTAAATGGATTTGTAAATGTATAGTCATGGACACAGATGCTGTAACAGTAAAACAGTTTGTGGCTGTAGAAGAGTCCAGGGTTAGGCCTGTGACTGTAGGAGAGTCCTGGGTTAGACCTGTGGCTGTAGAAGAGTCCAGGGTTAGACCTGTGTCTGTAGAAGAGTGCTGGGTTAGACCTGTGGCTGTAGAAGAGTTCAGGGTTAGACCTGTGACTGTAGAAGAGTGCTGGGTTAGACCTGTGGCTGTAGGAGAGTCCTGGGTTAGACCTGTGACTGTAGGAGAGTCCTGGGTTAGACCTGTGGCTGTAGGAGAGTCCTGGGTTAGACCTGTGGCTATGGAACAGTCCAGGGTTAGACCTGTGGCTGTGGAAGAGTTCAGGGTAAGATCAGAGTTGGCCAGGTTGAATCCTTGTTTGGTTTAATGTTGGTTAACTCTTGGTTTATTCCTGATATAGACCGGTACATATGCACATGTTTGTAGCTATAAAGCACAGTGTTAACGTGGCTCAGTTAAATGTAGAAACCTCAACACCTCCTTCTCTTCTCTTCTCCTCTTCATCCCCCATATCTCCTTCTTCACTCCCCCTTTTCACCCCTTCCCCTCTGAATTAGCAGTTCAAATATTTTCCTCCTTTGCGGTCGAGTCCCCAGAGCCTTTGCTGCATTTCTGTTTTTTTCTGCTTGTTTAAGATGTTGTAAAAATAAATGTACGTTTGCTTTAGGAACACAAGATGCCATTATATGACTAAACTAGGACTAAACCAGGACTAAACCAAGGCTAAACTAGGACTAAACCAGGACTAAACCAGGGCCAAACCAGGGCTAAACCAGGACTGAACCAGGACTGAACCAGGACTAAACCAGGACTAAACCAGGACTAAACCAGGGCTGAACCAGGACTAAAGCAGGACTGAAGCAGGACTAAACCAGGACTGAACCGGGACTAAACCAGGGATAAACCAGAGACTTCACCATGAGAAAAACACAACTCCAGGTCCGTTTTATGCATTATAAAACAGCATTATAACATGGTTCAAAATAATCAAGAGGTTCAGTGACAGAAGTAATGTTACTGACAGAATCTGAATCAGATTTAATGTCAGAGGAGAAACAAACCCTTTTTTTTGAGCTGCTAAAGAGAAACTACTCCACCCATCTGATCAGATGAGTGTTTCTCTCACTGGTCCGTGGAATCTGAGAGCAGGATGACAAGAGTCCTCCCTCTCACCAGGAGGTTGTGGGTTAGACTCCTGATGTGAGTGGAGTGTGCATGTTCTCCCTGTGTGACTGTGGTAGAGTGGTTATCCTGTGTCCTGGTCTCAGTCAGGAGGTTGTGGGTTAGAGTCCTCCTCGTTGATAGAGTTGTGATGTGTATTTAAGCAGGTCCACTTTTAGCCTGAGGGGGTTTTACCTGTGGTTGTTCTGGTGCCTCGGTGTCTCATGCCTCACTTCTCGTCTCCTTCATCCCCGTTTTAAACCATAAACATTGTATTTACCATCGGCCATTTTAGTTTCTGCTCAAGTGACCTCAAGCTGCCATCTTCGCAAGAGTAAAGGTTACGTCCTTAACTCTATGGAACATTCACTGTTTTTGAAAGAAATCTCCAAACTTGTGCTGCACAAATGTTGAAGCTTCTCATTATTAATTTAGGATCTGCTCCACAAACTCATCATATTAATCTTATGGTATAAAGTCCTTTCGACTGACAACAATCACGTCTTTGGGGCTGAATAATGGCTCCACTTCTGAAGCTGTTATGAAAAAATCATTTGACTTTGGTTTATTTACACTGGCAGAGAAAACATTTTCATTTCATGCTCATTTTCAGGTGCAATATTTACAAAGATATTAACTATAAACCAGGTCAATAAATCTACAATCTTACAGTTAAACAGCAAATTCCACCATAGAACTCTGACCTGACCAACAGGGCAGCATCTTTCCCAGAAGTATCTGAAAAAGCATGAATTATATTGGACCTTTAAAATGACCAAATATGAGAGATGAGGGTGGAGGTGGGTGGAGGTGGGTGGAGGCGGGTGTCATGGAGACAGTTGTCATCGTAACAGACACAAACAGAGAGTGGTCCCACAGAAAAACTGCACCAAGACAATAAACAGCTTCACACCTGAATCATCTACAACTCAGAGAAGGGCTGAACCAGGACTAAACCAGGACTAAAGCCATACTAAAGCACTACTAAACCAGGACTAAATCAGGACTTAAACAGGACTTAAACAGGACTTAAACAGGGACTAAACCAGGGACTAAACCAGGGGCTAAACCAGGGACTAAACCAGGACTAAAGCCATACTAAAGCACTACTAAACCAGGACTAAATCAGGACTTAAACAGGACTTAAACAGGACTTAAACAGGGACTAAACCAGGGACTAAACCAGGGACTAAACCAGGGACTAAACCAGGGACTAAACCAGGACTAAAACAGGGACTAAACCAGGGACTAAACCAGGGCTAAACCAGTACTAAAGCAGTACTAAAACACAAACTAAACCAGAACTAAACCAGGGACTAAACCAGGACTAAACTGAGGACTAAACCGGGGACTAAATCAGGACTAAATCAGGACTAAACCAGGACTAAAGCACAGACTAAACCAGACCAAAACCAGGGACCAAAACCAGGGACTAAACCAGGGACTAAACCAGGACTAAACCAGTACTAAAGCAGTACTAAAACACAAACTAAACCAGAACTAAACCAGGGACTAAACCGAGGACTAAACCGAGGACTAAACCGGGGACTAAACCAGGACTAAATCAGGACTAAACCAGGACTAAACCAGGACTAAAGCACAGACTAAACCAGACCTAAAGCAGGGACTAAACCAGGGACTAAAACAGGACTAAACCAGGGACTAAAACAGGACTGAAGCAGGGACTAAACAGAGACTAAAGCAGGGACTAAAGCAGGACTAAACCAGGACTAAACCAGGACTAAAGCGCAGACTAAACCAGACCTAAAGCAGGGACTAAACCAGGGACTAAAACAGGACTAAACCAGGGACTAAAGCAGGACTAAACCAGTACTAAAGCAGTAGTAAAGCAGTACTAAAATAGGACTAAACCAGGACTAAACCAGTACTAAAACAGGACTAAAACAGTACTAAACCAGGACTAAATCAGGATTACGGCAGGACTAAAGCAGTACTAAAACAGGACTAAACCAGGGACTAAACCAGGGACTAAAGCAGGACTAAACAAGGACTAAAACAGTACTAAACCAGGACTAAATCAGGATTAAAGCAGGACTAAAGCAGTACTAAAACAGGATTAAAACAGGGCTAAACAGTACTAAACCAGTACTAAAGCAGTACTAAAACAAGATTAAAACAGGACTAAACCAGGACTAAACCAGGAATAAACCAGGGACTAAAGCAGGGAATAAAGCAGGACTACGGCAGGACTGAACTAGGACTGAACCAAGCCTGAACCTGTGACTAACTCAGGACTACACAAGGACTACACAAGGCTTAAACCAGGGAGTAAACCAGAACCAAACCAGGACTAAACCAGGACTAAATCCAGTGAGTGTGGAGTGTATTATGAGACAGGGGCATTTCGGATCCATGTGAGGAATTTCTCTGTGACTCAAACTAAACCTTTCATCTTTGGGCGTCTGGAAAACCCTGAGCTTACACTTACACACAAACAAACAACACATTTATATCTTTTATATAAACGTGATTACACAGTCTGGTCTCTCAAAGTTGTGAAAAGTGCTTATGAACTACATTGTAGTGAGTAATTAGGATGCATCTGAATGCATAAGGTGAGTGAAAATTATGTACAGCAACTTTAAGTCTGATACCACAATAATCTATTCAAATAAACAACATTAAACCTGATTTGTCACATGTTTAAACTTGAAAGCAGTATTTGACCAAAAGTTTACAAAATATATATATAAAAAATTAACAGACCTTTGTCATGAAGTCCTGTCTGAAAACCTCCTCTTGGAACGGTTCGGTCTGCAGTCGTTCTGAGAAAAAAATCAAACAAAAAGCATCAAACACACAACATGCTTTTGGCATTATTAACAGAAATGTATTTTGTAAAGATATTACATAAATAAAATAGTATGTGCTAATCAAGACAATGTATATATTCTTTGTAAGTTAAAGGCACTGCACCTGATTTTCATCGTCTTAAAAATGTGAAAAACAGAACTAGTTTATTTTAAACACTCTGCAACGCTCCTAATCATTCACCACGATGAGTTTATAAGCACAACTTTTCACAGCTTTGGGAGACCAGAGCAGAGTTTTGCTGTGAACTAGCAGGCTAATACGCACTTCCTGATTCTCAAACTCTTTACATTTAGATGCACACAATTCACAGTGGGCTTATTTTGACCTCATGAGCTCATGAACATGTCTGTACTGGAGCAGGACACACATGGGACCAAATCCAGTACAGGGCCTTTAAAGATGCACTATGTAACTTTCTGGTGAAGAGCACCAAAAGCATATCTCCATAGCGAAAAGTAGGAAACGCCACCAAGCCAAGTTATAGGTCAGACCTGTGGAGAGGTGAGCCGGCTCACAGTAAGAATGTTTTTCAAAAAGTAGGAGTGAAGACGTTTGGCTGCTCATGCAAGCTGCTTCTTCAGTTCTGGTCCGATTACTGCTGGACACTGCCTTATGTCTGACCAGAACTGAAGAAGCAGCTTGGATGAGCAGACAAGTGTCTTCACTCCTACTTTTTGTCCAGTTGACAGATTTAACTTTGGCTTTACTATCCAAAAGTAGATGGCACATTACATTTCTGCAGTTCTATTATCCTGAATGTCGGGGGAGTTTAATTTTGACCCAGATTCTGTGCTCTGTGGTGGGTGTACCTCGGGTGAGCTGGGCCCCGTTCTCTCGATAGTCCTGGATCTCTGCGTCTTTCCTTTGGAGCAGTTTAAACAAGATGTCCACCTGCCTCTGCAATGCCCCACCCATCACCAGGAGGGGGCGCACCAGCTGCCCACACACCTGGGACAAGAAGAAACATTTACTGTGCTCTGCTAAGGCTAAACCAAGGACTAAATCTGGACTAAACCAGGACTAAATCAGGACTAAACCAGGACTAAAGCCAGGACTAAACCAGGACTAAAGCCAGGACTAAGCCAGGACTAAACCAGGACTAAACCAGGACTAAACTAGGACTAAACCAGGACTAACCCAGGATTTAACCAGGACTAAACAAGGACTAAACCTGGACTAAACCAACCAGGACTAAACTAGAACTAAACCAGGAATAAACCAGGACTAAACCAGGACTAAACCAGGACTAAACAAATTCTAATCCAGCTATAACCCAGGCTCTAAAAAAAGTCTAAACCGGGTCTAAACCGGTTCTAAACCAGGTCTAAACCGGGTCTAAGCCGGGCCTTACAGCAGACACCGGGGCCGGGCAGCAGTGGAACTCCCAGTAGAAGGGGAGTCCAGCCAGTTCACTCTTCAGCCTCAGAGTCATGTGATTCTCTGCTCGATGCAGGGTCACATGATCAGGACCGCTTCCTGTACCATGGCCATGCCTACTTCCCGTCAGAAATGGTATCACCACGGACACCAAGTGAGAGAAGAAGGACTCCGTGGAGGCGCGGAGACGGCGGTTCAACTCCTGAAATAGAGAAAAGTTATGGAAGGGTATGTGGAATATGATGAACTATACAAGGGAAAGTGCCTTTATATTGTAAATATTATATCCTTCATTGTTCTAAAGGTGCAAACTGTAACTTTGTAACCTCTCCACAGATCTGACTTGGTTTACTGTTGTATGAAAATAAATTCAAAATCTCAGTGGGAAATTCCTGGTTAAATAAAGAATAAATATAATATTCTAGGCAAAGCAACAACATCTCCCTGGAAACAAATAGGTGGCAAACCCTCTTCAGGAAAGGTTACATAGTGCACTTTTAAATAGGGCAAATTGGATTAATCGATTATTGAAAAAAAAAAAAGGACCAGGTCTAAACCAGATCCACAAAGAATAGATCTCGATGGGTCTAAACCTGGCCCAAAGTAGGACTAAACTTGGGCCAAAAACTCCAAAATTAACTAACCTAAACCAGGCATGTTGACCTCTGATGACCCCTGCTGACCCTCCTCACCTGTGCTCGGGTCTGAATTCCCTCTGCCTCCATTTGATCCTCCCACAGACACTCTCCGTCCAGTAGGAAAACATGATACTGCATTCGACCAAACCAACTTTTACAGAGGAACCGTGAGTCACCAATGTCAACAGGAATCCAGGGACGAGAGAGGAGCAGTGAGGAGGGGCCCACGCTGGACGCCATTTTAGGGACCGGCTGCAGGAGCTGAGGAGGGACAACAGACACATTAGAATCTAAATGTATATAAAGTATTGATGCCATATATCTATTGATAATCTAGATAAAGATACTATTATCTTAAATCATCTGGTGAATGGAGCTTGTTATTTTCATGTAAAAGCAGGACAAACAGTCTACTCTCTGGCGTCTTGTCAACTGTGATTGTTTTTTTGGGGGGGGGGGGTTTCAGTGACACATTTGTTCACCTCTGATTTATAAACAATATCAAATGTATCTCTCCTCAGATTAATAGAATTTAGTGCTTCATTCACTGACTCTACAAAAATCTGCCATGCTTTTTGTCCCCTTATGATATTTACCTGTACGTTTTTCCAATACTGACGAATCATGCCTGATTCCCCCCAATTGGCTAATCCCCCTGTTTATCATGTTCATTTGAATCTTCGTAAAGTACTGAAGAAGTGTGTGTTCTGGATTCATCATTTCCATGCAGAGAAGCCAGTGGCAGACCCTCCATCAGAAAAGTTACACAGTGCAGCTTTAAGTTACATTTTCATAGTTGATTTATTACACTGGATTAGATTATTTACAATATTTATATTCAGTATTTTCTAGATTTATTAAAATGATAGAACTCTAAAAATGTCAAATATGATCATGTATTTATATTTTATTAGTTGGACAAACAAAATTACAAATTATATACAATTTATTCAGTTCATATGCAAATTTGAATTTTGATTTATAGTTCTAGGTCCTATTTGTAAAATGTGTGCATGTATAAAAATCTTACGTATACTTTCCCCTTTAAGTTTGAAATCTATAAAAAGACAACTTTACACAGAAGTATGTGGTGAGTTCAGTGGGAAGAGATTCTGACTTAAATTATCGAGACTTTCCAGATAATTTCTTCTTTAGCGCTGTGGCTTTCTCACCTTCAGAGGAACGTGCTGGTCACCTGGACTCTGGGTGTCAGAGCCTCATGATGACAGAGTTTGGGTCTATGAAAACACAGAGTGGATCAGGGTGAAATGAAGCTAAAAAGAGAAAGTTTATGAGACAAAGGTCAAAGGAAGTGACTGGGACTGGACTAGCACTGTTCAACACTCACGACTATTTAAACACATCTGGATCATCCGTCTTCTATTAGGATTCATTAATTAGTTTGATCTGGATAATAATATAATCATTTTTACTGATCATATATACAAGTATTTGAAATGTAAAGAACTAGTGTTAGATAGATGTGGGTGACCTCATGTATAAGACTTAGAGCAGCATTCGATTTTATGTGGTGAAAAGTGTGTTTTTGTTTTTTGTTGTTTTGCTATTGTCACGTCCAGTGCTTGGATCAGACATTTTATTCCATGTTTTCTTAGAAAAAAATGGCTATTATAGGATTGTATTATATTTTAAATGAATCCAATATGTTAATTCATATTATTCATTAATAAATAATACTAAGCAATACATAATATGAAAATAATACATATGCTTTACTACATTTAATAAAGTTTTTATTATTTAATAAAAACTGAGAGGAAAGGTTACAAAGGTGACAAAAATGTGATTTTGATGTTTAATTCACACCAAAATTACATTTACAACCTCACTACAGCAACATAATGTGCTAAAGAAAATGAATAACCTTTAGAATAACCTTTAGAATAAAGGTTATTCACAAATATATATTTGTGTTCATGTTAAAGCTTGACTCATTGATTCACACACGGATTTTAAGGGAGATCTATTTTTACTGCAGTAACTCTCAAATGAATAATAACTGGTTTATGGCTATACAACTGAATTTATTAATGCGGTGTCTCGAGTATAAACCTACATATTTAGACGTTTGTTTTTTACTAAATATAAGACAATTTTCTCCAGAGAAAGGTTTGTTTACATACGGGGCTGGTCAGGCGCTTCCTTGTGCAAGGTCCGACGAGGAACAAGAAAAGCAGTAAAGGTTCCGCTTAAATTGAAAGTTTATTAAAAATACACCATTCAACCCCAGAACAACACACACACCTAATCTACATATAATGCATCAGATTTTGCTATAAATACACGCTGAAATTAAAAGTTTATTGAAAAAAATAAAGTATTAATTTGCTTCATTAATATGTGTAATTTAGGTTTAAAAAATGACAGATAATCTAACACCAAAGCACATTTTAAAATTAATAAAAGTAACAGAGACAAAATGTATATTTTTTCATATTTTAAATGTGTACACATTCCAGATGGTTGATCATTACTTTACTGAAGTCAGAGAAGACACAGGGCGTGATTGCAGCACTTAAACACAAAAAGTTTATTATTTTAAGTTTCACAACTTACAAAATAGACATCTTTTTATAGAATAGAATAGCTTTAAATTTATTTTTAGCTTATTTTTTTCATTTGCAAGAACAATTACATTCAACACGGACACAGGGGGAGTAGAGACAACCATCTTAAAGCACTAAATATCTTCAGATTCACTTTAGTGTTAAGAAAAGGAGGCAACAGGAGGTAGGAAAGGAGAGAGGAGACGAGGAGGAAAGGAGACGAGGAGGAAAGGGAGGGAACATGAAGCTTATTCTGGTCAATGTGTTTTAAATTCATGCTTGTCTTATTTGAGTAAACTTTGTGGCTATAGGCAGTGGGTTAAAGGGACAGAGCTGTAAACAGGAGTCATGACAAAGCCTGAAACACAGGAAACACTGGAGAGAATAGACCTGATTTAGACACGGTTTAGTCCTGCTTCAGTCCCACTTCAGTCCCGCTTTAGTTCCTGCTTTAGTCCAATTTTAGTCCCAAAATTATTTCTGATTGAATCCTAGTTTAGATCTTGGTTTGTCTTCATTAGAGTTTTATATTTTTCTGTCTTTTTAAACCTGGTTTAGATACTGTATTAGTAGCAGTAGTTGCAGTAGTAGTAGAAGTAGTAGTTGTAGTAGTAGTGGTTGTAATAGTAGTAGTAGTAGCAGTAGTAGTAGTGTGTTTCAGTGTACTCCTGTGGCTCTTGCTTTGCCTTTAGGACAAACACATTGTTAAAGCATTATAGATGTTAGTTGTTGTGTTTTTAGTTGAAGGCCTCATTTCACAGGATCCTCCTCAGTTAAAATGCTGTGATTTTGGGGTCAGCCATCTTGTTTTGGCTACAAAGACGCATAGGGACACAGAATTTAAGCAGGGGTCAGAGGTCACTGAGGAAGAGCTTTCAAAATGGCGTTCACTTCCTCAGCCACGGCTGTCAGAGCGAATTCAAACTGGTCCTGGAAGAACAAGAAATATAAAATAAAGACAGGTGACAAAGACAAGTAAGTTGTATTTTTTGTTTATTGTTCAGGAAATTAGCTTTAAGTGTCTACGGTTTGGCAAAGGACCAGATCACAATGTCAAATATATGCTCTGTAACATGGAAGTATATATATATCGCTTTAACTATATCAGACACAAAATTACAGTACATTTTGACACTGGTGGGGTAGCCAAAAACTGCACTGTAAGAAAATCCTTATTTTACATCTATTGGATATGTAATTTGAAGTGAATTTAATTAGAATAAAACATTAAACAAACAGAAGCGCCTTATGATTTTGTTGTGGGCTTATTGCCCCACAGCTCAGTCGCCTCGTGTTGGAGTTCATTTCAGTGAACGAGAAGACCTACACCTTTGGGTCAGGGACAGGTCTCTCACTGTTGTGTCAGCCTACGGGCCGAACAGCAATGCAGGACAAGATTGCGGACACAAGCGGCAGAAATGGGTTTCCTCCGCAGGGTGGCTGGGCACACCCTTAGGGATAGGATGACGAGCTCGGTCACAGCTCAGAGTAGATCTGCTGCTCCTACACATTGAGAGGAGCTAGCTGAGGTGGACGTCTCTCTAGGGAGGTGTTCCAGGCATGTCCCACTGGGAGGAGCCCGGGGAATGCGCAGGACACGCTGGAGGGACTATATCTCTCGGCTGGTCTGAGAATACCTTGGAGTCCCACCAGAGGAGCTGGAGGACAAGTCTGGGGTGAGGGACGTCTGAGAGTCCCTGCTCAGACTGCTGCCCCCACGACACAGCCCCAGATAAGAGGAAGAAAATGGATGGATGGACATTAAACAAGTTATTTTTCATTAAAAGTTATTTTTAAAGGAGAGACACAAAATGAGACAAATTACACCATATCTGTCAGATAGTTCTGAAGAGTTTGAAGAGTAGTTTTGGTTTGTGGTTCTGACCTTGGTGCGGACCATCCCAGGCCTCTGGTCTCGAACATGTTCCAGTGTTGCAGCGATGTCGATCTCCTTCACACCTGGAAGAGACAATAGCTTAAAGTCTAAACCAAGGTTTTTCTTTATGAGCCTGTATTCAGCGAAACCGTCTTTATCCACTCTTTAACCCTGCTCTAATGTGATGAAATGTTCCGCAATGGGGCTTTAACCCTGCTCTAATGTGATGAAATGTTCTGCAATGGGGCTTTAACCCTGCTCTAATGTGATGAAATGTTCCGCAATGGGGCTTTAACCCTGCTCTAATGTGATAAAAGTCCATTCACCTTCATCTGGTGATTACATCACTCATATTTCCTACAGATCTTGTCATGTAGCAGCTGTTGTTTTGAGCCTGATTTGAACCTGTCCCTGTCTCTCTGCAATAATCAGTAAATGAATAAACCTGTTTCCTTTGGTATCAATGATCAATAAATCAATGAACCCGTTTCCTTTGGTGTCGTCCAAATAAAATTTACAAATAAGACATATGTTTTTTTAAAAATCTCAGCTCACCTTTGGCCATGCGGTTTAGAACCATATCGATGAGGACGTAGGTCCCTGTGCGTCCGGTTCCATCACTGAAACACCAACACGACAGGGTCAGAAACAACACAGGAACACGACAGGGTCAGAAACAACACAGCAACATGACAGTGTCAGACACACCACAAGAACACAAAATTGTCAGAAACACCACAGTAATGACAGTGTTAGAAACAGCACAGTAATAACAGGGTCAGAAACAGGAACAGTCACAGTATATACAAGTTTTTTTTAAAAACAAGGCTCAAACCTTTTTATACAAATCAGTGCATGGTTAATATGTGAAGCACTATTGATCTGTTTTTATTTGTTTGTATGTTTCTCATTTTACACTTGTTATTTATTGTCTTGTTTTTATCCTGTGAAGCGCTTTGAAATACACTGTGAAATACTGCAATGAGCACAGAGTTTACCGTACGAGTCTGGCCTCTAGTGGTCATCTAAGACACTACAAAAATACAGCATTGTGACGTGTCTCACCTGCAGTGCACGATGATGGGGCAGGAGCGTCCTCTGTAGCATTTATTCACTTTTCTGAAATGCAAGAACATGATCAAAATGTATTTCAAATATTGTGTTATATTTTAGTGCATCATTCGTTCATTTCACATGTAGAACACATTTATACTGTAAAGGTAAATGTAAAACAATTCACAAACGATTCACAAATAGTTCATGAAATAGAAATATTTTAATGAATAAAACTGTAAAAAAAAAAAAAAAATTAAAAACAGCACCTGAATCCTTTCTCCACATAAGCAATGATTGGGCTTTTGTGGATATTCCAAAACAACATTCATTCCAACATAAACATCCAACAGTAAGTGATGGTCCTGTTAAGTCATCAGTAAAGTCAAGTCATTATTACATTTTTTTAAATACTGTGGTGTGTGTGCAGTACCGGCGAAAGTCCAGCAGGGGGCGACTGGACGTGGGAATGCCCTGTGCTGGCCAGCTCAGGAAGTGGAACTGCGTCAACGTCCGAGTCTCCTGCGTCTGCACGTTTTTCAGGTAAAAACTACGAACCAGGAAGTCATTACACCAGATGTGCTCTGACACCAAGTTCACCTGAAACACAGAGGAGAAGGAGGTCAGAGGAGCAGAGGAGAGGGTCAGAGGAGCAGAGGAGAGGGTCAGAGGGGAGGAGGAGAGGGTCAGAGGAGCGGGTCAGAGAAGCAAAGGAGAGGGTCAGAGGAGCAGAGTAGTGGGGCAGAGGAGCAGAGGAGAGGGGCAAAGGAGCAGAGGAGCAGAGGATGCAGAGGAGAGGGGCAGAGGAGAGGGTCAGAGGAGTAGAGGATGCAGAGGAGAGGGTCAGAGGATGCAGAAAAGCGGGTCAGAGGAGCAGAGGATGTAGAAAAGAGGGTCAGAGGAGCAGAGGATGCAGAAAAGAGGGTCAGAGGAGCAGAGGATGTAGAAAAGAGGGTCAGAGGAGCAGAGGATGCAGAAAAGAGGAGCAGAGGATGTAGAAAAGAGGGTCAGAGGAGCAGATGATGCAGAAAAGAGGGTCAGAGGAGCAGAGGATGCAGAGGAGGTGTTCAGAGGACCAGAGGATGCAGAGGAAAGGGTTGTGGGTTGTACTTCGTAGATGTGGTAGAGAGAGGAGCCTTCATCGGGCCAGTATCGGTCACACTGTTTCTCTCCGTCCTCGACCAAAGCGCTGAGCATCACAATCACTGTACAGCCGTGCTCCCACACCATCTGCATGGACATGAGGGTTTACAGGCTGTTTAACCTAAACCCTAACCTTAACCTAACACTAACTTTAACCTTGACCTAAACCTTAAACTAAAACATAACCTTAAACTAAATGCTAACCTTAACCTAAACCCTAACTTTAACCTATTTTAACCCACATCTGAACTTTAAACTATGTTGTGAGAGAGCATACAGATTTTAGTCCCCACAATGAGATACAGTTGAAACCAGAAGTTTACATACACTATGTAAAAATGCACAGATGCTTTTTTTTTCTCACTGTCTGACACGAAATCAGACTAGCCTTTTCCTGTTTTAGGTCACTTAGGATTAACAAAATTACTTCTATTTACTAAATTCCAGAATAACGAGACAAGTTATTTAGACAAGTTTCATGACTTTCTTTAGAGTCAGAAGTTCACATACAGTTTATTAATATTTGGTGCCATTGCCTTTAAACTGTGTGACATAGGTCAAACGTTTTGGATTTCCTTCCATAAGCTTCTCACAATAGTTGGCAGGAGTTTTGTCCCATTCCTCCAGACAAAACTGGGGGCCTAGGACACGCTCGAGGGACTATGTCTCTCGGCTGGCCTGAGAAGGCCTTGGGGTCCCAACGGAGGAGCTGGAGAACGTCTCTGGGGTGAGGGAAGTCTGGAAGTCCCTGCTTAGACTGCAGGGACTTCCCTGCAGTCTAAGCAGGACACAGTGTGTGTAAACTTCTGGTTTCAGGTGTAAATACTTGCCCACATAGTTTTAAATTTCCTTGTACCTGCCAGAAGTCAGAGATGGTGTGGGACAGAGGGCCCTGAGTGGCGATGTATGCAGGCATCCGAGGGTCGTGCTCAATCTGAACAGAACAAAATACAATCCAGAGCATATCCCCAGCTCAGTGCACGCAGTACTTTAGTAAACGCTCTACTTCAGTAAATGCAGTACTTTACTAAATGCAGTACTTTAGTCAATCTTACAATGGGGCTAGTTAAATAGAACAGGTAGAACAGGACTTACGATGGGGCTGGCATTGATGTAGTCGGAGCGTGAAGGGTTAATCTCAGCTTTGAGCTTCACTCTGGCATGGTCGTCTGCAAAAAGACAAGTCCATCAAAATACACAACAAATATGAAATAAATATACAAGAAAATGCACAACAAATATGAAATAAATATACAATAAAAAACACAACAAATATGAAATAAATATACAAGAAAATACACATTATAAGATGTGTGTGTAATCCCTGTCGTCTGGGTCTTTTACTGCACATTATGAGCATTATTAGGTTGGTCTGAGAGTCGGGAAGTGGCTCTTCTAATTGTTAGTGTTTCCATAGAGACGATATCGTCACCAGGAATCCAATAAATGAACGACAGACACATCAACAATAATAATGTGCTTTACAGTCTCATCAAAACCTCTCAAAGCTCCACACTGCAGTGATTACTCATCTATAAGGGCAGGGCGTCGGCTCTTTATGCAGAGAGTCGGCTCTTTTGGCAAGGATTTGCTCTTTTGGCAAGGAGTCAGCTCTTTTGCAGCTGTAATCTAATGTTATACTAAAGACATATATGTATCTATCAAATCTATAAATCAGATAAACTATAAATTGTTTATCGATTTTGCTCTTTTGCACTGACAGGGCAGGGAGTCTTGGCAGCGGTTCTTCTTGGCGTTGGCGTCGCTCTGAGCTGTTCCCATGGCGCTGGGCTCGGCCTGGTACGAGCACAGCGCCTGCCACTCCTGCAGAAGGCGGTCCTTGTTCCTCAAGTGGTCCTCCATGTACGCCTATGGGATAAAAAACCTGTTTCACTGCACTTTTCTCACCTCAAGATAGAAAAACAGACTGAGATCAGTCAGAAATACACTAAAACAGTAAAAAAAACAAAAATTAATGAAAAATATTGGAAATTGACAAAAATGTTTTAATATAATATGAGTTACAATGTGACCGGTAGGCTGAAGGTGGCACTCACCAGGATCATGTGACCCGTGCTGATGTCCATGTTGGCCTGTGCTGGCTCCTCGCACCAGGAGGGGGTGCTACTGTGCGAGCTGGGGCTGGCCTGAGCTCCTTCACTGAACTGAGAAGAAACACTGCTCACTCTGGAGTCAGCCCCGCCCGCCGCACCTCCATAAGCGCCACCCACTGCACCTCCATAAGCCCCAGCCACTGCTCCTCCACTGGCTCCTCCTCCGCTGGTTCCTCCCACAGCGCCTAAAGCCGCTGCCTCTAGCCGCCCGAACGCTCCTTTGGACGCCATGTGCTGACGACACAGGTCCTGTCAGTCAATGCACTGTCAATGTACTGTCTGTTTATTTTTTATATATATATATATATATATATATATATATATATATATATATATATATATACATATAAAATGTATATATATATATGTATACACAGAGGCTCTGCTCCTCTGTCTCTGCTCCTGTCTGCTCCTGTCTCTTACCTGATACTCCTGGTGGGTGAAGGTTCCTGCCTCTGGGCCTAAGCCCAGTTTTTTGGCTGCCAGGCGGTGGGCGTGGTGGCGGAGACAGGCTATCGTCATGGCAGCCACCAGAACGCTGCCGACGATGGCCATGACGACCAGCGTGACAAAGGCCCAGTGCGACCGCGGCTGCACCGGAGACGCCAATGGTAACGCCTTCCCAACATGCACCTGGGAAGAGAGATGTTTTTAGAAACTTGTGCCAAACTGAGGTGTCTGATTTTCACACCACAGAAGGAAATAAATGTGTGTAAACCATGTGTCACTCTCACAAGCAATTTCAAGTGTATTGATTTTCTTTTAGAACAAAACTAAACCTACTCATTTACAAAAAAAGTTAACTAACCCCAACTTTATAATAATAAAGTAATAAATAATTTAAAAGTTTAGGATTAGTGTTAGTTCAAAGGGCCCATATTGCACTATTCTCTGATTATTATGTTTCCTCTTCTCTCAAACTGAAAACACTCTGTTCCACCTTGTGATGTCATATGGTAATACAGGAAGTCCTCCGTTGTGTTTTTAAACTCCATAAACCTTCACTAGAATCATTTGGATAATTTCAGCTCTGGAATTACCTCTATCTCTACTGAACTAAAGGTAAAAGCTTCATGACTCCCGGTCTGTTTTTGAGGAGGGAGCAACATTTTAACAAGGTTTAAAATTCACATGAGTCCATCCATCCATCCATCCATTTTCTTCCGCTCATCCGGGGCCGGGTCGCGGGGGCAGCAGTCTAAGCAGGGACTCCCAGACTTCCCTCACCCCGGACACGTCCTCCAGCTCCTCCGGTGGGACCCCAAGGCGTTCCCAGGCCAGCCGAGAGACATAGTCCCTCCAGCGTGTCCTGGGTCTTCCCCGGGGCCTCCTCCCGGTGGGACATGCCCAGAACACCTCCCTAGGGAGGCGTCCAGGAGGCATCCTGAGCAGATGCCCGAGCCACCTCAGCTGGTTCCTCTCAACGTGTAGGAGCAGCGGCTCTACTCCGAGCTCCTCCCGTGTGACCGAGCTCCTCACCCTATCCCTAAGGGTGCGCCCGGCCACTCTGCGGAGGAAGCCCATTTCAGCCGCTTGTATCCGCGATCTTGTCCTTTTGGTCATTACCCAAAGCTCATGACCATAGGTGAGGGTAGGAACGTAGATTGACCGGTAAATCGAGAGCTTCGCCTTCCGGCTCAGCTCCTTCTTTACCACAACGGACCGATACAGCGACCGCATCACTGCAGACGCTGCACCGATCCGCCTGTCAATCTCACGCTCCATCCTTCCCTCACTCGTGAACAAGTCCACATGAGTCCATTTTGCATAATATAGGACTTTTAAAAGTGAATAATAATTTTCACAAACTGTATAAATTTATTCTAAATATTACCGACTATTTAAACTTTAGATAAAAATCTCATAAATGCACTTAAACGCTCAACTTATCACAGACAGCACGTCGTTAACTCTGCTGCCAGGGAAACAGCTCTGAGCTCATGGACCGTGGTCTGATTGTGGTCTGACAAAGATCCCACCGTCGCCATGGGAACAGGGGTGGCATCATTAACACAGATTACATTATGACATGCTTTGTTTACATCCGCCAATCAATACATTTAATCACTCAGGATTGTGTCAGGTCATTTCAATCTTCTTCCTCTAGATTTTCCTCTGTAGCAGCAGTAGTAGTATTATTACTGTAATAGTAGTACAAGCAGCAGCTGGAGCAGTAGCAGTAGTTGTAGTGGTAGTGGTAGAATAATATAGCAGTAATAGTAGCATTTGTAGCTTTAATAGTAGCAGTAACTGTAGTAGTTGTAGTAGTACTAGTAGTACAAGTAGTTGATGTGTTCTCACCGCTCCATCATCGTGCAGTTGGAGCTGTTCAGTAAAAGTCTTCTCCACAACTGAAACACACGACAGTCACATGTTACATAACCTTTAGAACACGGTAACATTTTGAATATTTAGTGATGATAAATGTAATAAACATGCTCACCTGCTTTATTTGGATATTTAGTTCGAAAAATGTAATAAACCTGCTCACCTGCTTTATTTGGATATTTAGTTTGATAAATTGTAATAAACTTGCTCTCCTATTTTACTGGAATATTTAGTTCAATAAATGTAACATACATGCTCACCTGTTTATTTGAATATTCAGTGTGATAAATGTAATATACGTGCTCACCTGCTTTATTTGGATATTTAGTTTTAAACGTGCTCACCTGCTTTATTTGAATATTTAGTTTGTTAAATGTAATAAAAGTGCTCACCTGCTTTATTGGAATATTTAATTTGATAAATGTAATAAACGCACTCACCTACTTTATTTGGATATTTAGTTTGATAAATGTAATAAACGTGCTCTCCTGCTTTATTGGAATAATTAGTTCGATAAATGTAACATACATGCTCACCTGTTTATTTGAATATTCAGTGTGATAAATGTAATATACGCGCTCACCTGCTTTATTTGGATATTTAGTTTGATAACTGTAATAAATATGTTTGCCTGCTTTATTTGAATATTTAGTTCGATAAATGTAATATACGTGCTCACCTGCTTTATTTGAATATTTAGTTTGTTAAATGTAATAAAAGTGCTCACCTGCTTTATTGGAATATTTAGTTCGATAAATGTAATAAAAGCACTCACCTGCTTTATTTGGATATTTAGTTTGATAAATGTAATAAACCTGCTCTCCTGCTTTATTGGAATATTTAGTTCGATAAATGTAACTTACATGCTCACCTGTTTATTTGAATATTCAATGTGATAAATGTAATATACACTCTCACCTGCTTTATTTGAGCTCGTCACGTTGTGAGAGTTGGGTTTGAATTTCAACGCAGGCTCCACTGCACTGAAGAGACATGCACACATTACATTCATAATATCCTTACTATTTCTTTTTGAATTTTGTTTATTAGCGTCTGAATATGGAGAGACAGTTCACATTGTGACATCATCAGGTGATAATCTAGGAAGTGACGGTCCACACACCTAAATAACTTCCTTCTAATCCTTTCTGCTCACCTTTACATTACAAAGGCCTTATAAACTTGAATTAAAATGCATTATAACAGACGCATAAAGGAGGGTGAGAAGCTATTGTTTTTAGACTCATTTGTCCTGCTTTACTCTTCCATACACCAGTAGAGGGCAGGTGAGGGCTGAATGACTTATATTCCATAGTACAAGCGACAGTAGAATAAATATTATATATGTGTGCACCTCTGGTCGTTCTCTCCATTGCGGGTCAACTCTGCCGTCTCAGGAGCCGTCTCAGGAGCCATCTCAGGAGCCGTTTCAGGAGCCATCTCAGGCACTTTTGCAGATTTAGAAGAAGAAATGCCAGATTTATACGACATGGAGGCCTCCGTGAACTAAAGACAGAAAAAAGACGGTAAAACAAGACTGAACAGATGAGATTCAAGTAGCAGTATTCATTTATTTTGGACAGGTCACCTTCTTTCCTGAACCCGCACTGTTTCCATATGTGTCTGAAAAACAAAAGCATAATTCAGACACTTTGAATTACACCTGTTTCAAATTCAGGCATTGAAAACTGTATTTTATAATTCCACTGCCTACGACAATGTTTATGTGGAGCAAATCAAAATGGACTTCAACATTAAAGGGCAAATATGACACTGTTCTGTTTAAAGGGCCCATATTACACTGTTTAAAGGGCCCACATTACACAGTTTAAAGGGCCCACATTACGCTGTTTAAAGGGCCCACATTACGCTGTTTAAAGGGCCCATATTACACTGTTTAAAAAGCCCACATTATGCTGTTTAAAGGGCCCATATAACACTATTTTGTTTAAAGGGCCCATATGACACTGTTTTGTTTAAAGGGCCCACATTACTCTATTCTCTGTTCATCTGTTCTAATGTTTCCTCATCATAAACAGACCTGGAGTTGTGTTTTGTTTCATTCACACATGTTTAACACACAAACCCTGCATATTTAAACTCCACACACCTTCAATAGAATCATCTGGATAATTTCAGCTTCATGACATCACAACAGAGTGGAACAGAATGGAACAGAGTGTTTTGAGCTTTGGAGATATAGAAAGTATTACTCAAACATGTGTCACTGAACAGAACTCCAGGTCTGTTTTTTCTCATTAAGCATTATAACATGGCTTAAACCCCACAAGTTTTGTGTAATATAGGACCTTTAATTTCATGAACACAAACATTTTTCACACATTCACTGACAGAGGATTGGCTATAAACCTCTCCACTTAAACACTGACCATTAGGACTAGATTTCAAACTGGATTAAGTGCATAGCATTTATTTATTTATGTATTCATTTATTCATTCATTCATTCATTGACACATCTGAAACAGTTCCAGCTCTGAGCTCACACTGCTTATGGTTTATACCCATCCATCCATCCATCCATCCATTTTCTTCCGCTTATCCGGAGCCGGGTCGCGGGGGCATCAGTCTAAGCAGGGACTCCCAGACTTCCCTCACCCCGGACACGTCCTCCAGCTCCTCCGGTGGGACCCCAAGGCGTTCCCAGGCCAGCCGAGAGACATAGTCCCTCCAGCGTGTCCTGGGTCTTCCCCGGGGCCTCCTCCCGGTGGGACATGCCCAGAACACCTCCCTAGGGAGGCGTCCAGGAGGCATCCTGAGCAGATGCCCGAGCCACCTCAACTGGTTCCTCTCAATGTGTAGGAGCAGCGGCTCTACTCCGAGCTCCTCCGGTGTGACCGAGCTCCTCACCCTATCCCTAAGGGTGCGCCCGGCCACTCTGCGGAGGAAGCCCATTTCAGCGGCTTGTATCCGCGATCTTGTCCTTTCGGTCATTACCCAGAGCTCATGACCATAGGTGAGGGTAGGAACGTAGATTGACCGGTAAATCGAGAGCTTCGCCTTCCGGCTCAGCTCCTTCTTTACCACAACGGACCGATACAGCGACCGCATCACTGCAGACGCTGCACCGATCCGCCTGTCAATCTCCCGCTCCATCCTTCCCTCACTCGTGAACAAGACCCCGAGATACTTGAACTCCTCCACTTGGGGCAGAGACTCACCACCCACCCGGAGAGAGCAAACCACCTTTTTCCGGTCGAGAACCATGGCCTCGGATTTGGAGGAGCTGATTCTCATCCCAGCCACTTCACACTCGGCTGCAAACCGCCCCAGTGCCTGCTGCAGGTCCTGGCTCGAAGAAGCCATCAGGACAACATCATCCGCAAACAGCAGAGATGAAATCCTGTGGTTCCCAAACCAGGCCCCCTCCGGCCCCTGGCTGCGCCTAGAAATTCTGTCCATAAATATAATGAACAGAACCGGTGACAAAGGGCAGCCCTGGTGGAGTCCAACATGCACCGGGAACAGGTCTGACTTACTGCCGGCAATGCGAACACAGCTCCTGCTCCGGTCATACAGGGACCGGACAGCCCTTTATACCCCTTTAGTAAAACCAAACTTTTACTAAAGCAAGTTCCTCATCATGATTTGGTGCATTCTTCTTTTCCTTCTGCCATCGCTGCCCTGGGACAGATTGGCAGAAAAGTGGCTGCCCACGGATTCGAACACCTCACAGTTTTCAGGTCATCCTGGCGAAGACTCACTCAAGATCTGGAGATGGTCCCACTGCTCCTGACGGGTTTAACCCAGAGACACTGAAGGATGGGTCAAATGCAGGTTTAACCCAGAGACACTGAAGGATGGGTCAAATGCAGGTATAACCCAGAGATATTGAACGATGGGTCAAATGCAGGTTTGACCCAAACACACTGAAGGATGGAACAAATGCAGGTTTAACCCAGATACTGGAGGACAGGTCAAATGCAGGTTTAACCCAGAGACGCTGAAGGATGGGTCAAATGCAGGTTTAACACAGACACACTGAAGGATGGGTCAAATGCAAGTTTAACCCAGAGACAGTGAAGGACGGGTCAATTACATGTATAACCCAGAGACAGTGAAGGATGGGTCAATTACAGGCATAACCCAGAGACACTGAAGGATGGGTCAAATGCAGGTTTAACCCGGAGACACTGAAGGATGGGTCAAATGCAGGTTTAACCCCAGTAGACTGTGTAGTACCTTTGAGCAGGCCATGGTAGGAGGAGTCCAGACTGAGCTGTTTGAGAGAAGACGGTAGATCTCTGTCTGACTCTGAGATGTAATCCAACAGAGAGGCCAGACTCTGCACTGGACCCTCTGTGAAACACACACAAATAAACATAAACACACAACACACACAACTCAGGTCTAATCCAGGATTAAACCAGGTCTAAACCCAGGACTAAACCAGGACTAAACCAGGACTAAGCCAGGACTAAATCAGGACTAAACCAGGACCAAGCCAGGACTAAGCCAGGACTAAACCAGGACTAAATCAGGACTAAACCACGACTAAACAAGGACTAAAGCAGGACTAAATCAGGACTGAACCAGGACTAAGCCAGGACTAAACCAGGACTATACCAGGACTAAGTCAGGACTAAACCAGGACTAAACCTGGACTAAACCAGGACCAAGCCAGGACTAAACCAGGACTAAATCAGGACTAAGCCAGCCTAAAACAGGTCTAAACCAGGACTAAGACAGGACTAAACAGGACTAAACTAGGGTCAAGCCAGGACTAAACCAGGACTAAATCAGGACTAAGCCAGCCTAAAACAGGTCTAAACCAGGACTAAGACAGGACTAAACAGGACTAAACTAGGGTCAAGCCAGGACTAAACCAGGACTAAACCAGGACTAAATCAGGACTAAGCCAAGACTAAACCAGGACTAAACCAGGACCAAGCCAGGACTAAACCAGGACTAAACCAGCACTAAACCAGGATTAAACCAGGACTAAGACACAACTAAACCACGACTAAACCAGTATTAATGATCAATAGTCGACAATTAGTGTCAAACATGTTTTCTTCTGTGGCTTTAGGATAGTTAATGCACCAATAAAGAAAAAAAGCTACCTGCTTGTCTTTATGGAATTATCCACAACATGGCATTAACCTGATGAACACAAACAGATAACACCATCGGGCCAAGTTACAGGTTAGATCTTTGAAGAGGTGAGCCCACCAAAAACGCCTGCATTTAAATAAATGCCAGATAATGCCATACAGTGGAACATTCTACGCAAAGCAATATCCCTAAGACAAGCAGATGGTGTAGCAACCTCCAGAAAATTTACATAGTGTCTAATTTTATAAATTAAAATTATAAAAAAAAAATAATAATTGTAACTGTAAATGTAAAAATAATAAGAAATGTAATAGTACTAGTAGTAATAATAGTAAAAATAGTAGTAGTATTTGTGTCTCACCATCAAAAGTTTGTTTTTGTGGTTTCTTGATTTTCTGCTGCCGTTTGGCCTGAGACACGAGGTCCTGACCATAATCCAGAGGAATGTCCAAGTTTGGGAAAAGCGTCCCTGTGTGGTGCGAAGAGGTGGAGGATGGGCGGCCCAAATAATAAGAGTCCAGGTCCTGGAGCAGCTGCTGGTCTGAGTCCAAAGACTGAGACCAGGACTTTGACTGGGTCAAGATCGGGTTTTGGTCCAAAGAGTTCAGGGAACGCTCCTCCTCGTCCTGGTATCCGAACTGCTGCTGCTGCAAATGAAAAAAGGACTGAATCGGCACTGAACCAGGACTGAACCCTGACTGAAACAGGACTGAAACAGGACTGAACCAGGACTGAACCAGGACTCAACTGGGACTCAATCAGGACTAAACCAGGACTGAACTGGTACTGAACCAGGACTGAACAAGAACAAATAAAAACAGAATTGAACCAAGGGTAAACCAGAATTAAACCAGGACTAAATTAGGATTAAATTGAGCCTAGACAGGGACTAAGTGATGAATAAACAGGGTTAAACAAGGGCCAAGTCTATACCAGGACAGAACCACGACTAAACCAGGCCTGACAAGTCATCATCCACAGTAACATTTAGTTGGTGAATTTTTAATCATAATAATTTAAAATGATAATTGTCTGAAGAATGTTTTCTATTGTTGCTCTAAAATGCACTGGTTTGTGCTGAAGAAACATTTCATGTTCCTTTCTCCTGATGTGTCCATCACTTGGTTCTGCAGTGGGCACAGTGTGTCTCCTTGGTATATGCCATATTTGGTGGTCTTGCCATTGGCCTCAATGGTGGTTTTACCACAACCTCATTGAGTTTGGAATCAAGGCTCTTAGAGTCCTGTTCATGTTGTACAGCTCTGGGCATTCAGTGATCCGTGTGTGGCATTGAGTTGTAGGCTTTCTTGTAATCAATCCAGGAGGTGCACAGGTTGGTCTGACGGGTTCTGCAGTCCTGGGCGACTGTTTCGATCTACCAGGAGCTGGTGTTTGGCTCCCCTGGTATCTTTGCCGATGCCCTTCTGTGCTGCGCTCATGTACTGATCTGTGTGCCCACTTATCTTAGCCGCGATGACGCCTGACATGAGCTTCTGTGTTGTGGAGAGACAGGTTTTCAACCAATGGATGGGACTGGACCCTTTGAGGAATCCTTCTGGATGAGGATCGTACACCCTTCGTTTAGCCATTCAGGGTGAGTCCCATCCCTTAGCAGTTGGTTCATTTGTGCTGCCAGACGCTCCTGGAGAGAAGTGAGTTTCATTAGCCAGTAGGTGTGGATCATGTCAGGGCCTGGTGCAGTCCAGCTTTTCATACCACTCTTTCTTGGGTGTCTGCCACTGTGATGGTGACTGGATGCTGTTCAGAGAGGTTGCTGTGGTCTTGTCTCAGAGCCACCACCCACTGTGCTTCGCTGTTATGTGATGCCTCCATCTCCCACATACCTTTCCTGTGCGGATCAGTTTCCAGCCTTGGTGGGTCTGCTCTGGTGTTATTACCCTGCCAATGAGCCTACAGTTTCACTGGTTGTGTTGTGAACAGAAGGTTTATTTGTCTGGCTTCATTGTCTCGTGTGTACCTCTTTAGGCGGCTGTCCAAGGCTTGGAGCCTTTGTTTGGCAGTTCCTAGTGTTTCAGGTATGGGCATCTGGCTGTACTTGTTTTTTCATTGCACCTCTCTGGGCCTCTGACACTCACTTCTCTCCACCCTACCTTGATTTTAGCCTCTAACCATCGTTTCTAATGGTGGGTATTGTTTCTCATGGCTGCCATGGTTGCTCTTATAGCCAAGCATCTGTAGGATTACTGCCCCTGAAGTATCAGTTCATTGTTTCTGTGATGGTTGAGGTAGGGATCGCTCTCAATGCTGCATTCACATCTTCTAGGAAACTTTCAGATGGTACTTCACTTAGCCTCTGTAACTGTCGTAGGGGCTACCTTGTGTTCATTCAGGCCATGATCTTATCTTTCAGGGGCTTCGCACCCAATCTCTAGTTAGGGAGTTGATGTTAACTCCCTTCTGACCTGGCGTCCTGGCTCCCCCTTGCCCCCCCAGCATTTGTGTTGTACCTTGTCAGTCTCAAGTTGTGATAGCAGTTGCCATTTGTGGATGTTGGAAGACTGAGCTACTAGTTGCTTAGCCGTAAGCTTGGACTGTGAGTTTCAAAGTAACCATTTTTGCCACATCCTGTTCATGTAACCCCTCTGACTCAGGTCACTGAAGTAGTAGCATTGAGACAGAGCCTTGTTCTCACATCTCGCATACTAGATACAGCCCATGGCCCACAGACTCACTGCACTGGTGCAATACCTGTTTGAAAGAGTACGGGTCCACAGATGACTGCGATGGATCTAAAATCATGTAGTCCACAAACTGCTGCATCAGCTGCTCATCCAGAGAGGCAGGAGACTGTGGCTCTGGACCAGGTCCAAGACCGAGACCAGGGCCAAGACCAGGACCAGGGAGGATCTGTTTGGCCCTCTCTATGGGCCCTTTCCCGGCTGTAGGGACTCTGCTCAGCTCTTGACTGATGACGGCTTGAGTCATGTCATCTCTCCACGTCAGACCTGATCACACACACGATAATAACACACATAAATACACAAATACACACACAAATGATAATAACACAGATAAATACACAAATAGACACAATAATAACACACATATACAAATACACACACAATACAAACACATGATTATAACACACATAAATAAACAAATACACACACAAATGATAATAACACAGATAAATACACAAATATACACACAATACACACACAAATGATAATAACACACGTAAATACACCAATACACACACAATACACACACAAATGATAGTAACATACATAAATATACAAATACACACAATACACACAATAAATACACATAAGTACACATATAAATACTACTGTCACATTTGAAACCATCAGCAATTTGAACCTTGTTCCATGAGATCCCTGAGGACCTGCTGCAGGCGCTGCAGGACCACACCTGAGACCTGGTACTGGACTGGGACCTGCTCCGGACTGTGGCACCAACCAAACAAACCATCTGGAGTGAGGACAGAGGGAGAGAAAGAGGAGAGAGGGATAGAAAGGAAAGACAGAGAGTGGGAGCAAGAAGAGAGAAAGAGAAAAGAGACAGAGAGAGAAGAGAGAGTAACAGAGAGAGAGAAAGCGGAGAGGGAGATGGAAAGAAAAGGCAGAGAGTGGGAGCAAGAAGAGAGAAAAAGAGAGTGAGACAAAGAATGAGTGTGGGAGAAATAAGAGAGAGTGTGGGAGAAAGAAGAGAGAGTAGAGAGAAATAGAGAGAGGAGAAAGAGACAGAGACAGAGACAGAGAAAGGGACAAAGGAAAAGAGAGTGTGGAAGAAGAAAGACAGAGAGAGAGAAAAGAGAGTAAGAGAAAGGAGAGAGAGAGAAAGAAAGAAAGAAAGAAAGAGAGAGAGATAAAGATAAGAGAGGAAGACAGAAAACAGAGAGTGTGGAAGAGAAAAAGAGAAGAGAGAGAGAGAAAGAAAGAAAGAGGAGAGAGTGTGGAAGAAAGAAGAGAGAGAAAGTGAGAGAAAGAGAAGAGAGAGGAAGAAAGAGAGGAGAGTAGAAGAAAGAGGAGAGAGAAAGAGAAGAGCGAGGAAGAAAGAGAGGAGAGAGTGTGGAAGAAAGAAGAGAGAGAGAAAGAGAAGAAAGAGGATGAAAGATAAGAGAGAGGGAGAGAGAGAGATAGAGAGGTATGAAAAGAGAGATGGTGATAGAGAGAGAAAAGGAGAGAAATAGCTATTAGAAACACATGTACAATACATGTCTATAACTTTGGTAATGTACACTACAGTTTATAGCAAAAGACAAAGTTAAATCTGTCAACTGGACAAATCATTGTAAGAGTAAAGACGTTTCCCTGCTCATCTAAGCCGCTTCTTCAGTTCTGAGCAGAATGTTGATGGCCACTGCCTTATATCTATCTGAGAGACTAACCACACTGAAACTGTAAACAGCTATTGTTTCCAGTTTTAACTGAAACCACCCTATTCAGCTGTATGTGATCAACACTACATACAATGGGTCTGAGGGGTACTCCTTCTTTGTGGATCTTTGGGAGGTCATAGATACAAGGAAAGGAGTCACCAGGATAGAGTCTGTAATACAGCTGTCTATCAATAGCTTCCTCCTTCTCCAGCTTCTGTAAACAGTCTATGATTTTCTTCTTGTACCCACTAGTAGGGTCTCATTTCAGCAATTCAAAGATGGTGGTGTCACTGAGGAGGCTGTTCACTTTAGCCTCGTAATCAGATGAGTTCAGGATCACGGTGCATCTCCTTTTGTCAGCTGGCAAAATGTTTTCTACACTGCAGTTTACAATAATGTACTTCTTCACACTTGTACACATTCAAACTTGTACACTTCCTCTACCTTTCTCAGTATATAGTTCTAATGTTGTGTTTTCTCTCGTATCCCTCTGTCTTTCTCAGTATATAGTTCTTGTGCGCGTGGCCCGTGGGCAGCAGCAGGGATGACTCATCCCTCTCAAATAAACTCAAGGGAAAGCCGGAGTGATGTCATGGTTCCCATGGCGACGGACAACCCAGCCGCGCTCCCATTGGTTGGATTCGTATGCTCGCTGGGCTCTGACTGGAGCATTCAGAAGCACAGTGTTGTTTACCTTTCCTCCCTCCATCTTTTCATCTCTCCTCTTTTCTTTCATCCTTCTGTTTTTCTCAGTGAAACGCCTCTGGCCTCAGGTTCACGCCACACATAGAGACAGGAGGAACACTGCACTAACAATACTTCTACTGCAACTACTACTACAACTATACTACTATGACTACAGCTAATACTATTACTGCTACTACAACAACTATATTATGACTACAGCTAATATTACAACGATTACTGCTTCTACTGCTACTGATATAACTACTATTACTAGTGCTACTATAACTATACACTAACAATACTTCTACTGCAACTACTACTACTATACTACTATGACTACAACTAATACTATTACTGCTACTGCAACTGCCACGCAATTGATTTTGCATAGGTTTAGGTAAAGATTTTTTGGGAGTTTTTTTTTTGCCTTAATTAAGTGATTGATTTAGTCCTTGTTTAGGCTTAGTTCAGACCATCATTAGTCCTGGTTAATTCTGCTTTAGTCCTGGTTTAGTCCTAGTTTAGAACACTGTGGTCTCCTTCTTTCCTTCCTTTTCTAATCAAATAAACAGTCACTGGAGTCTATGTTGGCCACACAGAACTAAACAGGACCACACACACACACAGACAGACTCTTACCATCGCTGCAGATCTGCTCTCGGGCGCACAGCGTCTTCTCAAACAAACATCCTGAAAACACACAGACTTGGTTTAATCCTGGTTTAGTCCTGGTTTAGACTTGGTTTAGTCCTGGTTTAAACCTAGTTATGTCCTGGGGTAGTCTACTTGCAGGTTTAGTCCCAGTTTAGTTCCGGTTAAGTTCTAGTCCTGGTTTAGTACTGGTATAGACTTGGTTTAGTTCTGCCTTACAACTGGTTTGAGCCAGTTAAGTCCTGGCACAGTCTAGTCCCAATTTAGTCCTGGTTTAATCCTTGCTTAGTCCTTGTTTAGTCCTGGTTTGGTCCTGGTTTGAGCCTAGTTAAGTCTCAGTGTAGTCTAGTTTCAGGTTTAGTCCCAGTTTAGTTCCAGTTAAGTTCTAGTCCTGGTTTAATGCTGGTATAGGCCTAGTTTAGACCCAGTATAGCTTTGGTTTAGTCCTACTTTAGACCTGGTTCAAGCTTATTAAGTCCTGGTGTAGTGTAGTTTAGTCTTGGTTTGGTCCTGGTTTGGTCCTGCTGTAGTCATGTGCATGTGTGTACTACTCTGAGTTTAATCTTGTTTTAGCCCTGGCTTTGTTTCGGTTCGACTAAATTTGATGCTGGTTTAGTTCTGTTTTAAATCAGGTTTGCAGCCTGTTTAAAATAGCTATGTTTTCTTAGATGTCTGACCTATAGCATGTGAAAATGTGATGCACATTTGTTTGGCAAATGACTTTACACTTATTTACCCAGGAAGCTGTTTTCATTGCATTATTAATGGACTGTTTTTATTGTCTTTTTCTATCACAGATTCTGCAGCTTCATTAGCCCAGAACATGAGTCCTGTCTCCAACACAAAACTACAGCAATTAGACAATAAAGGTGGCATTTTGAAAGAGCAGAGCAGAAATGGAGATGAGAATGATACAGAGGCACAGAGAATGTGACATTTCAAAAGAATATCCTCTCTTTAATACCCCACAGAAGTCAAATACCCCCTCTTTAATCCCCCATGGAAGTCAAATACCCCTTTATCAATACCCCATAGGAAAAAAAATCTATAAGAAAAAATCTAATTGAAAATCGTAATTGATCAAATGAAAAAAAAAAGTGTGATACTTTTATGGTATATCGACCGGGCAAATGAGACCAGGCTCTCTCTCTCACTAAAGAGAGCTTTGACTAGAGAGGTTTAGTGCATATGGAACAGGTTTTACTTAATCCAGGCTCGGTCCCATGTTTAGTCCAGGATTTAAGGAGCAGAAAATCCCAGAAGAGTCCATGGACCAGTCCTGATCCGGCTTAAATCCAGGACTCATTCCTCCATATCCCAGATCAGAGCTGGTTTAGTCTCAGCACAATCCCTTCAGCAGAATTCAGCCTGTCTGAGCCCACTCTCAACTCTCTCCCCTTTTGCTTTCTCTCTCTCACTCTCTTTTCCTCTATCATCCTTCATCTCCTATTCTCTCTTTCCTCCTCTGTTTCCTCTCTATCTTTCCTCCTTTGTTTCCTCGCTCTCTCATCTCTTCATCCTCTCTTTCACTATAATTTCTCCCTCTCTTATTTTTTCCTCTTCTCCTTTTCTTTCTCCCTCTCTCCTCTGCCCCTCTTCTCATTTTCACTCTCTCCATCCTCTCTCGAAGTATTTAACAGACCACTTTTCTGTCTGCTTTGGTACAATTGCACCAAACCCACAAATGGCTGAGGACACAGCGGATTTATGAAGCAAAATTGCACCGAATCCTGTTCTGGAGTACAGGCTCCTTGTTTAATCCTGGTTTAGGCCTGGTTCAGACCCGGTTTAGTTCTGGTTTAGTTCCTTTCTTTCTTTCTTAATTCTTTATTTGTCAGGGACCATGTACAAATTAATTAATCTTACAAAAGAAAGGATGATTTGTACCAGATTTAGCTCCTGCTACTTTCTATCTGCAGTCCCTAGGCAGGTGAACACACATTAAAATACACGTTAAAATACACATTTCAATATGATTACATTAGTTGTGGTTCATACCTTGTTTAGACCTGGTTCAGACCTGGTTTGATCCTGGCTTGACCCAAGTAAAATTCTGTTTAGTCAAGTTTCAGATTTAGTCCCAGTTTATCCATCCATCCATTTTCTTCCGCTTATTCGGGGCAGCAGTCTAAGCGCTAAGCAGGGACTCCCAGACTTCCCCCACCCCAGACACGTCCTCCGGCTTCTCCGGTGGGACCCCAAGGCGTTTCGTAGTCCAGTCTGTCCAGAGACATAGTCCCTCCAGCATGTCCTGGGTCTTTCCCGGGACCTCCTCCTGGTAGGACATGCCCAGAGCACCAGGCATCCTGAACAGATGCCCGAACCACCTCAGCTGGCTCCTCTTAATGTGGAGGAGTAGTGGCTCTACTCTGAGCTCCTCCCGTGTGGCTGAGTTCCTCACCCTATCTCTAAGGGAGCATCTGGCCACCCTGCGGAGGAAACTCATTTAACCGCTTGTATCTGCGATCTTGTCCTTTCGGTCATTAGTCAATGCTCATGACCATAGGTGAGGGCAGGACCAAAGACCTAAACCAGGACCAAACCAGGACTAAACCAGGACTTAACTAGATACCATAGGTGAGGGTAGGAACGTAGATCAATACAGTCCAATACAGCCACAGCATCACTGCAAATGCTTCAGCGATCCGCCTGTCAATCTCACACTCCATCCTTCCTTCACTTGTGAACACGACCCTGCGATACTCATCCAGTTCTGATCCAACAAAATGTTGCAGGAGTGAAGACGGTGAAGGTGTCAGAGTTTGTACTGAAGTTGGTGGGAATCACAGCTGTGGATTTAACTAAGGTAACTTCTACAGACAAATCCACGGCTGTACCATGGGCTCACCGGTCTCTCCTATCATGCCTAACTTATACATGGAACAATTTGAGCAGGAGGCATTGGCCTCATTTTCAGGCTCCACCCACACATTGCTATCAATATGTGGATGACAACTGGACTAAAATCAAAATTCAAGATCTCGAACCCTTTACTGCACATTTTAATGCTGTGGATCCAAACATCAAGTTCACAGAAGAGGCCAAGGAGAACAAACTGGCCTTCTTAGATTGTGCAGTACCTACAGGAGAGGACTGGTGTCTCCGGGTAGAAGTCTTCAGGAAACCCACACACACACTGACCAATACCCGTTGTTTGATTCACACCATCCACTGCGGCACAAACTCAGAGTTACCCGTACTCTACAACACAGAGCTGAAGTGGTGCCCACAAACACAGAGGGAAAAGTGAAGGAGGAACAACACGTGGAGAAAGCCCTCTCTGCTTGTGGATATCCAGAATTGGCCTTTAATAGATCTAAGAGAGCTAAAAAACAGGCCAACAGGGAATCTGAACCTAGAAGGAAATGTGTAATGTCTGAAAAATGTCAGAGAATTTTCACACAGTTTGAGATTTGGGTCTATTTCAAACCTACAAACACTTTAAAAGAGAAACTGGTTCATCCAAAGGACAAAAGCCTGAGCCACAAACAAAGTAATGTAGTCTACTCCATTCAGTGTAGTGAACAGTGCATTGAGAGTTATATTGGAGAAACTAAACACCACTCCATAAGAGAATGTACCAACACCATCAGGAGAGCTCCTCTGGACCCCAGGCTGCTGTACATCTCCATCGCAAAGACACTAATCACTCCTTTGAAGATAGTGGGGTTCAGGTCTTAGCCAGAGAAAAGAAAAGGTTTGAGAGGGGAGTTAAATAAGCTATTTCTGTTAGGAAAGACAATCCTTCCTTGAAAAGGAATGAGGGCTTTAGACATCATCTGTGCCCCATCTGTAACTCCATCCTCAGACCCAAAGCAAACAGAGGAAACAAAGATAAAAATAGAGCTAGCCAGGATGCTAATAGGTGTGAAAACACTCATCAATCACCAGCTTGAATAACTATGCTGAGCAGGACTCAGGGATAGTGCACACTTAGGGTAGCACAATGACCTAGTCTACAAATAGAAACTGTAAACAAAAGCTGTTTTGAGTTTCAGTGTAGTTAGCTCCTCCCTTCAGACAGCAGTAAACTGACCAGAACTGAAGAAGCAGCTTGGATGAGCAGCCAAATGTCTTCACTCCTACAAAATTCTGTCCAGTTGACAGATTTTATTTTTCTTTTGCACTCCTGTCCTTGACACAAGGACTCACCATTCACCCAGAGAGGGCGCCGCCTTTTTCTGGTCGCGGCTGATTCTCATCCCAGCCATTTCACACTTGGCTGCAAACTGCCCCAGTGCCTGCTACAGGTCCTGGCTCAATGAAGCCATCAGGACAACATCATCAGCAAACAGCAGAGATGAGATCCTGTGGCTCCCGAACTGGACCCCCTCCGTCCCCTGTACCCGACCCCCTCCGGCCCCTGGCTCTGCCTAGAAATTCTGTCCATAAATACAATGAACAGAACTGGTGACAAAGGGCAGCCACAAGGGACACTGCCGAATGCCTTCTCCAGATTCACAAAGCACATGCAGACTGTGGCAAACTCCCTTGAACCCTCAAGGACCCGATGGAGACTATAGTGCTGGTCCAGTGTTCCATGACCGAGATGAAAACTTTAGTGCTGGTTTAGACCTGATCTAGCCCTGGTTTAGTCCTGGTTTAGACACGGTTAAGACCTGATCTAGCCCTGGTTTAGTCCTGGTTTAGACCTGGTTTAGACCTGATCTCGCCCTGGTTTAGTCCTGGTTTAGACCTGGTTTAGACCTGATCTCGCCCTGGTTTAGACCTGGTTTAGACCTGATCTAGCCCTGGTTTAGGCCTCTGCTTTGAACGCTTAAATCCAGGTTCAAGGCAGTTCTGCTGGGCATATGACTGAAAGGTTTTGATTCTGCACTCTTCTCTTTTCTGAATCCTGGTTGGTAATTCTGTAGGTTACGCCTGTCATCTTTTTCTCTCTTCACTGAGACTCCTCCATCTTTTCCCCTTTTGCTCTGTCACTTCACATCTGAACCCAGCCATCTGATCTGACTCACGGCTCTGCCCCTCACACGTCTGTGTCTGCTCCTCCAGGCCCCTCTGTCCTGTGTACAATGTCCACACACACACACGCATGTACAGGTGAAGTGTCCCTGTCACACACATGTACAGGTGAAGTGTCCCTGTCACACACACATGTACAGGTGAAGTGTCCCTGTCACACACACATGTACAGGTGAAGTGTCCCTGTCACACACACATGTACAGGTGAAGTGTCCCTGTCACATACACACACGTACAGGTGAAGTCTCCCTGTCACACACACGTACAGGTGAAGTGTTCCTGTCTCTCTCTCTCTCTCTCACACACACACACACACACACACACACCCCTACAGGTGAAGTGTCCCTGTCACACACATGTACAGGTGAAGTCTCCCTGTCTCACACACACGTACAGGTGAAGTGTCCCTGTCACACACACATATGTACAGGTGAAGTCTCCCTGTCACACACACACACGTACAGGTGAAGTGTCCCTGTCACACACATGTACAGGTGAAGTGTCCCTGTTACACACACACATGTACAAGTGAAGTGCCCCTGTCACACACACACGTACAGGTGAATTGTCCCTGTCACACACACACACATGTACAGGTGAAGTTACTGTTTAGTCCTGTATTAGTCCCAGTTTGGTCCTGGTTTAGTCCTGATTCAGTCCTGGTTTAGTCCTAGTTTAATCCTGGTTTAGTCCTGGTTTAGTCCCGGTTTAGCTTGGTAAGTCTCGTAATAAACATAACCATTAAAAAGAAAAACAAAAAACTTGACTTCATATAAAGCTTCATATTAAATATTCTTATCTCCATAGAAACCCCCCATAGATGCAGTGACGTCAAGCCGCAGTCGTGATTCACCGCTTGCAGTTATCCAAACGGAAGTGCGTCTTTAGTCTGTCTGTTGTTTAAAAAAAACCAAAACAAAACAAACAAAAAACTCAAAATAATTAACTGACCGTGTTTGGAGCACGAGGCGGAGAGCACGAGGCACAGGGCCGCCCAGAGCCGCGAGGACCACATGGACGACGGGAAAGAGGAGAGACTAGGATCTCTCCATCACCAGCAGTGACAGCGCCGATCTGACACAGAGAAAAAAGAGGAGAGAGAGAACGAGGGAACACCGCTCCACACGGCCGCGCGCACGGCAGAGGGGGACGTGCGCAGGCACAGAGGGGAGGGGGCGGTCAAGGCTTCAAACTACTGCGTCTGTCAAAGAAAAAACATGCGAGAGAACAGGCAGTGCAAGCAAGTCTGCATTGGAACAGGCAAATAGGCAGTACAAGCAAGTCTGCACTGGCACAGACAGTGCAAGCAAGTCTGCCTGTTCAGTCTGCGCTGGAACAGGCAGACACAGGCAGTACAAGCAAGTCTGCACTGACATGGGCAGTGCAAGCAGGTCTGCGCTGACATGGGCAGTGCAAGCAGGTCTGCGCTGACACAGGCAGATCAAGCAAGTCTGTACTGACACAGGCAGTACAAGCAATTCTGTGCAGACACAGGCAGTGGAAGCAAGTCTGAGCTGACACAGGCAGAGCAAGCAAGTCTGTGCTGACAGGGGCAGTGTAAGAAAGTCTGGGCTGACACGGGCCATGTAAGCAAGTCTGCACTGACACAGGCAGTACAGGTAAGTCTGCTCTGACACTGGCAGCATAAGCAAGTCTGCCCTGACACGGGCAGTGTAAGCAAGTCTGTGCTGACACGGACAGGACAGGTAAGTCTGCTCTGACACAGGCAGTGTAAGCAAGTCTGCGCTAACACTGGCAGTGCAAGCAAGTCTGCGCTAACACTGGCAGTGTAAGCAAGTCTGCGCTAACATGGGCAGCACAGGTAAGTCTGCTCTGACACAGGCAGAGTAAGCAAGTCTGCGCTGACACAGGCAAGCAAGTCTGTGCTGACACAGGCAGAGCAAGCAAGTCTGTGCTGACACAGGCAGAGCAAGCAAGTCTACGCTGACGCGGGCAGTACAAGCAACTGCGCTGACATGGGCAGCACAGGTATGTCTGCTCTGACACAGGCAGAGTAAGCAAGTCTGCACTGACAAAGGCAGAGCAAGCAAGTCTGTACTGACACAGGCAGAGCAAGCAAGTCTACGCTGACACGGGCAGTACAAGCATCTGTGCTGACATGGGCAGCACAGGTAAGTCTGCTCTGACACAGGCAGAGTAAGCAAGTCTGCGCTGACACAGGCAGAGCAAGCAAGTCTGCGCTGACACAGGCAGAGCAAGCAAGTCTGTGCTGACACAGGCAGAGCAAGCAAGTCTACGCTGACACGGGCAGTACAAGCATCTGTGCTGACACGGGCAGCACAGGTAAGTCTGCTCTGACACAGGCAGAGTAAGCAAGTCTGCGCTGACACAGGCAGAGCAAGCAAGTCTGTGCTGACACAGGCAGAGCAAGCAAGTCTGTGCTGACACAGGCAGAGCAAGCAAGTCTACGCTGACACGGGCAGTACAAGCAAGTCTGCGCTGACACAGGCAGAGCAGTCAAGTCTGTGCTGACACAGGCAGTACAAGCACGTCTGCACTGACACAGGCAGAGCAAGCCAGTTTGTGCTGTTACAGGCAGTGCAAGCAAGTCTGCGCTGACACAGGCAGAGCAAGCAAATCTGCGCTGACATGGGCAGTACGAGCCACTCTGCCCTGACACAGGCAGTGTAAGCAACTCTGCACTGACACAGGCAAAGCAA
Source organism: Periophthalmus magnuspinnatus (assembly GCF_009829125.3). Lineage (NCBI taxonomy): Eukaryota > Metazoa > Chordata > Actinopteri > Gobiiformes > Gobiidae > Periophthalmus > Periophthalmus magnuspinnatus. Next base: position 16,768,875 of record NC_047127.1, on the reverse strand, counting down.
GCAAGTCTGCGCTGACACGGACAGTACAGGTAAGTCTGCGCTGACACGGGCAGTACAGGTAAGTCTGCGCTGACACGGGCAGTGTAAGCAAGTCTGTGCTGACACAGGCAGTGCAAGCAAGTCTGCACTGACATTGGCAGTGCAAGCAAGTCTGTGCTGACACGGGTACTACAGGTAAGTTTGTGCTGACACGGGCAGTGTAAGCAAGTCTGCGCTGACACGGACAGTGTAAGCAAGTCTGGACTGACACAGGCAGTACGAGCCAATCTGCGCTGACACAGGCAGAGCAAGCCAGTTTGTGCCGTCACAGGCAGTGCAAGCAAGTCTGCGCCGACACAGGCAGAGCAAGCAAATCTGCGCTGACATGGGCAGTACCAGCAACTCTGCGCTGACACAGGCAGTGTAAGCAACTCTGCACTGACATAGGCAAAGCAAGCAAGTCTGCACTGACACAGACAGTACAGGTAAGTCTGCGCTGACACGGGCAGTACAGGTAAGTCTGCGCTGACACGTGCAGTCTAAACAAGTCTGTGCTGACACAGGCAGTGCAAGCAAGTCTGCACTAACATTGGCAGTGCAAGCAAGTCTGTGCTGACATGGGTACTACAGGTAAGTTTGCGCTGACACGGGCAGTGTAAGCAAGTCTGCGCTGACACGGGCAGTGTAAGCAAGTCTGCGCTGACACGGACAGTGTAAGCAAGTCTGGACTGACACAGGCAGTGCAAGCCAATCTGCGCTGACACGGGCAGTACAAGCAAGTCTGTGCTGACACAGGCAGAGTAAGCACGTCTGTGCTGACACAGGCAGAGCAAGCAAGTCTGTGCTGACAGGGGCAGTACGAGCAAGTCTGTGCTGACTGTGCTGACACAGGCAGAGCAAGCAAGTCTGTGCTGACACGGGCAGTACAAGCAAGTCTGTGCTGACACGAGCAGTGCAAGCAAGTCTGCGCTGGTCTAGACTTGGTCTAGTCTTGGTTTCAAGCCAAAGACAATGTCTAGTCTTGGTGAAGAGTTGCAGTTTGTTCCATCATGTCAGTGAGTCTGGTCAGTGGCTCACAGAGTAGAGCTCAGCGGAGCTGCAGAGGACCCCGATATTTCTCATTTAGTCAGTATGAACCTACCTTAAATATTACCTTGAGTCAAAATTTACAAGATTTATATACCACACATTTAACATGTAACAGGATACAAGGATACAACATTTATGTGTGTGTGGTATATGCATTTATTCACATTCAGTAGTTTGGTGACACATCTGTAGTAAAGGTGGGGACTGAGTGAGATCTAAAGTTTGTCACACGAGCAGTAAAAATGAGGCAGAGGAGAGGTCCCATGTCGAAGGTGTAGTCCCGTGTCATGGGGGCAGTCCTGTGTCCAGGGTAGAGTACCGTGTCGAGGGGGCATTCCCGTGTCGAGGGGGCATTCCTGTGTTGAGGGGGCATTCCTGTGTTGAGGGGGCAGTCCCGTGTCCAAGGGGCAGTCCCGTGTCCAGGGAGAAGTCCCGCATCGAGGGGGCAGTCCTGTGTCCAGGGAGCAGTCCCCTGTAGAGGGAGAAGTCCTGTGTCGAGGGGGCAGTCCCCTGTCTAGGGAGCAGTCCCATGTCGAGGGGGCAGTCCAGTGTCCAAGGGGCAGTCCTGTGTCCACGGAGCAGTTCTGTGTAGAGGGAGTAGTACAGTGCCGAGGGGGCAGTCCCATGTCCAGGGAGCAGTTCTGTGTCCAGTGGGCAGTCCCATGTCGCGGGGGCAGTCCCGTCCTGTGTCGAGGGAGCAGTCCCATGTCGAGGGAGCGGTCCTGTGTCAAGGGAGCATTTAGTTCCTGTGTCGAAGGAGCAGTCCCATGTCGAGTGAGCAGTCCTGTGTTGAGGGAGCAGTCCCGTGTCGAGGGAGCAGTTTCGTCCCGTGTCAAGGAAGCAGTCCTGTGGCACATGAGTTTGGCTGAAAATACCACGTACGTCTTTGACACTTTAGCACATTAGAGAAAAGTCTCACACAGTATAAATAACATATCTAAAGGACATTGGGGAGTTCATGTTGGCCCTCACACTGTAGTCTGGCTGACCCCTGTTGATTCATTGCACATTGTTTCTGGAGAATTGTCCCATTGCTCTGGGCTTGTAGCGTGGCAGGAGACAGGAGCACAGATATAGGGTTTGGGTTGAGTCCTGGTTCAAACAGCCTGGTCTGGCACAGTTTGGCACAGCTAAAGCACAGATATAGGGCACATTCACACTTGTCCTGGTTTAGTTGTGTTCTAGTCTTGGTTAATGTCCGTCATTTAGTCTTATGTAATTTGTCTTAGTTTAGTCCTGATGTGGTGATTGTGCATGTGTGATTGAACCCACAGTTTTACAGAGTAGTCCTGTTCAAATGGCACACTTTGGCATAGCTAAAGCACAGATATGGTTGTATGCAGGATCATGGCTCCATCGGAAGTCTGTGTGCTTTTGTTTTTGTCACTTCCTTCGGCTCCGACTGTTCTCGCTCACACTGGGCCCGTGGATGTGGCCCGGCGCAGGATTGGGGCCCTTGTTTCTTTTCTTTTTGGGCTTTGGCTGTGAGGGTTTGCTGCCCTCTACTGGTGACTGAGGGAGGTTTAAAAAGTTAGTTTAGTTAGAAGTTTTCATAATAATAAATTGTAATGCATTATTGCACAGACCTGTGAGGAGGGCAGAGGCAGAAGAGGAGGAGGAGCAGTCAGCTGAGGAGCTTCACACTTGTGCCCGTTCATTTGGTTCTGGGAGACACCATTGTCCAGTTTGTTCTTCTCATGAAGAAACAAAGCCAAAAGTCAAATAATATTTAACTAACAAAATCCTGTTAGAATTCACATATGACTGGAAAAAATGCATGGGAATCAGCTCTGGCTCTGTTCACACAAAATGAAGGTACATTCCTGGATCAGGCTGCATGTGTGAATCAAGGAAATATTTGTGGCTTTTCCTTTTGGACATTTTTCATGAAAACACCAGGAAATGACACTACTAATGACAATACTGGCTCTGCTCCACTAAACACACAGTTAGTACAGCTTTAATCCATCTGAGAGAAACACCAGCACATTTAAGAATCTGTATGTTTAGACCATAGAGCATATGTACAAAAACACTGTGTGTTTGCATCTGGCTTTTTACTGAAGCACATCGTGTTTAGAGCTTTATACTGAAGCACACCATGTTTAAAGCTGCACCTGGCATTATACTGAAGCACATCATGTTTAGAGCTGTACCTGGCTAGAGCAGGGGTAGTGTGACGGGAAGCTAGCTCTGGGACTGGACTCTGCAGAAACACTGCCATCTGCTGGATGACACACACAGAGCTTTAGTACAACGCTGCCTCTCTTTACACATACACTACAAATCTGATCATAATCTGACTTTATATCTGAAGTTATCTGAAGTTATCTGATTACTGAAATGTAAATACCGTAGTTCCATCTGATGTGAGAAATCTGATTGTTTCAAATTGTTCACAACTGTACAGGTTTTGACAAGGAAAATTATGTAAAAAAGGGTAAACTAATGTAGAAAAGACAAAAATGGAAGATAAATTTCAGTGTGCTATCTATTTGTTGTAGTTAGCTGATTTGACTGTCCCTGTAAAAAGACAACCCTGTGTCCTGTGCCATAGTGAAGCTCTGACCGTGTTTTTGGCACCACAGACTCATGAGCTCCAGGACATTTGGAGGACGCACTGGCTGAGAGAAGTCTCCCTGAAACACACAGACACTTTATATGCTCAGTGGGAAATGTTCATATATATATATATATATATATATATATACACACACACACATATATATATATATATATATATATATATATATATATATATATATATATATATATATATATATATATATATATATATATATATATATATATATATATATATATATACACACACACACACACACACACACACACACACACACCCCCACCTAAAGGATTATTAGGAACACCTGTTCAATTTCTCCTTAATGCAATTATCTAATCAACCAATTACATGGCAGTTGCTTCAATGCATTTAGGGGTGTGGTCCTGGTCAAGACAATCTCCTGAACTCCAAACTGAATGTCAAAATGGGAAAGAAAGAAAGGTGATTTAAGCAATTTTGAGCGTGGTATAGTTGTTGGTGCCAGACGGACCGGTCTGAGTATTTCACAATCTGCTCAGTTACTGGGATTTTCACGCAAAACCATTTCTAGGGTTTACAAAGAATGGTATGAAAAGGGAAAAACATCCAGTATGCGGCAGTCCTGTGGGCAAAAATACCTTGTTGATGCTAGAGGTCAGAGGAGAATGGGCCGAGTGATTCAAGATTATAGAAGAGCAACGTTAACTGAAATAACCACTCGTTACAACCGAGGAATGCAGCAAAGCATTTGTGAAGCCACAACACGCACAACCTTGAAGCGGATGGGCTACAACAGCAGAAGACCCCACCAGGTACCACTCATCTCCACTACAAATAGGAAAAAGAGGCTACAATTTGCACGAGCTCACCAAAACTGGACAGTTGAAGACTGGAAAAATGTTGCCTGGTCTGATGAGTCTCGATTTCTGTTGAGACATTCAAATGGTAGAGTCAGAATTTGGCATAAACAGAATGAGAACATGGATCCATCGTGCCTTGTTACCACTGTGCAGGCTGGTGGTGGTGGTGTAATGGTGTGGGGGATGTTTTCTTGGCACACTTTAGGTCCCTTAGTGCCAATTGGGCATTGTTTAAATGCCACGGGCTACCTGAACATTGTTTCTGACCATGTCCATCCCTTCATGACCACCATGTACCCATCCTCTGATGGCTACTTCCAGCAGGATAATGCACCATGTCATAAAGCTCGAATCATTTCAAATTGGTTTCTTGAACATGACAATGAGTTCACTGTACTACAATGGCCCCCATAGTCACCAGATCTCAACCCGATACAGCATCTTTGGGATGTGGTGGAGCTTCGTGCCCTGGATGTGCATCCCACAAATCTCCATCAACTGCAAGATGCTATTGTATCAATATGGGCCAACATTTCAAAAGAATGCTTTCAGCACCTTGTTGAATCAATGCCACGTAGAATTAAGGCAGTTCTGAAGGTGAAAAGGGGGTCAAACACCGTATTAGTATGGTGTTCCTAATAATCCTTCAGGTGAGTGTGTGTGTGTGTGTGTGTGTGCGTGTGTGTGTGGGGGTGGGGGTGGGGGTGCGGGTGTGTGTGGGGGTGTGTGTGTGTGTGTGTGTGTGTATGTATATATATATATATATATATATATATATATATATATATATATATATATATTCACACATAATACACATAATACACAGACACAAAAAGATGATAATGTTCTCACAGTGATCCAGGGGTTCTCTAGCAGCTGATAGGCCGTCATCCTGTGGGTGGGGTCAGAGGTCAGGAGACATGACATCACTGTTTTGGCTGAAAACAAAAACACACAATTAGTACAGCTTTAATCTTCAACTTTATGCATCATATATCTGTCTGCACAACCCCTGTCACTCTCTCACCTGTCTGCACCTTTCGCTCTGATCTGTGTCTGTCCCAGAGTCCCATACCTGTCACCTGTCATATATCTGTCTCTCTCACCTGTCACACCTGCCTGCCCCTGTCTGCCATTGTCACTTTCACCTGTGTCGATCACAGTCACAGACCTGTCACACCTGTGTCGCTCTCACCTGTCACGAGCAGCGTTCCACACCTGTCTTTTTCTCACCTGTGTTGCTTACAAGGTCCCACACCTGTCTGCACCTGTCGCTCTCACTTGTGTCCCACACCTATCACTCTCACCTCTCGCTTTCACCTGTCTGTACCTGTTGTTCTCACCTGTATCACTCACAAAGTCCCACACTGGATGAGGAAACTTGACTCCTTGTCTCATTTTGTCCAGACGTTTGGTTTTGGATTTGGCCTCAAATGGAGCACAGCCACACAGCCTGCAGCAGACAGGGCATCAGGTTTAGTATAACGTTAGATTAGATTAAACTTGCAGCAGACACACGTGGATCACTGAATGGAGCTGTACAACATCAACAGGACTCTAAGAGCCTTCATTGCAAAGTTGATGAGGTTTTGAAAAACCACTCTTGGCCAATGGACACTTGCACAAGTTACCATCAAATGTGGCATATACCAAGGAGACGCACTGTCCCCACTGCTGTTTTGCATAGGTGTGAACGCCCATCAGCCAAATCATCAACAACACTGGCCACTGATACAGACTCAATGAGGGCACCATCAGTCACCTCTTCTACATGGATGACATCAAGCTGTACATTAAGAATGAACGAGACATCGACTCACTGATCCACACCACCAGGATCTACAGCACAGACATTGGAATGTCATTCGGGCTTGAGAAGTGTAGGCAGCTGGTGACAAAGAGAGGGAAAATAGTCCACACAGAAGGGATCTCACTCCCAGAAGGAACAATAGCAGACATTGAGGACAGTTACAAGTACTTTGGTATCCCACAAGCAAATGGCAACCTTGAAGAGGAAACAAGGAAAGCAGCCACGGCCAAATACCTCAGATGAGTAAGGCAAGTCCTAACGAGTCAGCTCAATGGCAAGAAGGCAATAAACAGCTACACCCTGCCAATAATCATCCCAAATCCAGCACTCTGAGACTGTACACAAGCCGTAAGGAAGGACGCCGAGGACTAGTGAGTGTGAGAGCCACTGTCAAGGATGAAACATTCAAGATCCATATGTACATCAAGGACAAGGCCCCAACAGATGACGTGCTCAGCAAATGTCTCACACAGTGGAGTGCAGAGAAAGAGGTGCTGGAGGAACCATCATGAGAGGACAAGCCCCTGCAGGGGATGCACACCGGAAGTGGCTGTCATCAAGAAATCCTAACAATGGCTAGAGAAAGCTGGTCTGAAGGACAGAGGCACTCCTCTTGGCTGCACAGGCAAGCCTTGAGCACCAGAGCGATAGAGGCCCAGATCTACCACACCAGACCCAAGGTGTAGGCTGTGCAAAGAGGCCCCTGAGACAATGCAGCACATAGCTGCAGGGTGTAAGATGCTGCAGGGAAAGCATACATGAAGCGACATAATCAAGTGGAGCCATAGTGTACAAAAACATCAATGGTACAGACTGGAGACCCCAAGGTCAGGGGTCAGGTGGGAAACACCTCCAAAGGTAGTGGAGAATGATTGAGCCAAGATCTTGTGGGACTTCAGATACAGACTGACAGAATGGTGATGGACCAACCGGACATTGTGTTGGTGGATAAACTACAAAGCAAAGCTGTTGTGGTAGACATCACAGAACCAAGTCATCAGAACATCAGGAAAAAGGAACATGAGAAACTAGAGAAATACCAGGGGCTCAAAGAAGAGCTAGAGAAGGCCTGGAAGGTGAAGGTATCAGGGGTGCCCGTGGTCATCGGAGCACTCGGGGCAGTGACCCTGTGAGATCAATATCAATATGTCATGTAACATGATAAATTATACTTTGACCTGAATGTTTTCGTGGGTGCCAATGTGGCAGGATTATGTCATAATGTACTTTGACAACTTTGACGTGGAAGGGTTATGCTATATGCATCTTGTACCAACACATGCAAGTTTCCCAAGAAAGATCAGATAAGAATATATGTTTTGCACACTGTGTCTTCATTGAACCCAGATAACATGTTCATGTCTGTATATTCTAAGCTAATCATTAATAGAAGGTGACGTGTGCCACTGGTATATAGAGCCCACTCTGGCCATGTAAAATCAGGAGATTGTGTCAAATCAGTTTGAATGATGGCTGCGTCTGTTCGAACCAAAATAAAGAACCTGGTTTGTGGATCTACTCGAGCCTACTGGATTTTTATTTGCGGTGTGCCTCCAGGAAAAGCTGACAACCCCCAAACTGGAGGAGTAGCTACAACAAAAAACAACAAAAAACAACAGACATCTCAGTCCAAAAAAATGCAGTACAGGAACAGCAAAGATACTGCACAGAACCCTCAAGCTCCCAGGCCTCTGGTAGAGGTCCCAAGCATGGCAAAGAGGGGATGAGACCACCCCTATTTTATATATATACATACATACATACATACACACACATGCACATGCACACACACACACACCCCTCCCCTGGTCTTTTATATAAATCATAATGATGTAATGTTATTACAGCACTATTACAGGTCTGTTTCATAAATCCAAATGATGCGTCACTCACAGCATGTACATGATGACCCCGATGCTCCATAGGTCACAGCTGTGACTGTATCCTCGGCCGCTCATCACCTCTGGAGCTGGGGACAGACATCGACTCTCAGGTCTAAGGTTGTAGTATCTGAGTCTAACACAAGAACTTCTCCTGGTCCTTAAGCTTTTACACATGTTTATTTTTAAATTAAACAACATAAAATAGGATGTATGAACTTTTACACACTATTTTTTTTATTATTATGTGAGCTTATAAATGTACGTGTGTGTTATGCACTATGATCTTTACCCATGTAAGCGTGGGTCCCACAGACTTGGGTCATCAGGGTCCCCATCCCAGCCCCTCCCACATCAGTCTGCATGGCCAAGCCAAAGTCTGCCACCTACAGGACAAAACACAAACAGCAGACAAACTATACTTATGTATCATTGTCAGAAACACTTTCACTGATGGGCTGTGTGCAGTAATTTTGTCACCTTTATGATGATTGGAGTATTGTTGTCCTCCACCGGGTTTTTCAGAAGGATGTTTTCAAGTTTGAGGTCTCGATGTGCAATATCTGAGGGAAGTAAACTGTTTTAGTAACAATTCACATTATTGCAGCAAAGGATCATGGTCCATGTAGTTCCCTGCCTGATGTGCACACACCTCATGATCTGATGTGCACATTTCCAAAATTAAACAGTATGTTCAGACTGCAAGTCTTTATCAATGTTTGCTAATGCTCTTTGCTAACCCTCATTCATCAAGTCAACATGAAACGGTTTTGCTCCAAGGCCAGGTCTTTGTGTTTGGACTGTTACCAGGGCAACATGTGCGACTGAGGACAGCGGTGTGACAGGCAAACAGACCTGAGATTGATCAGGTGACACCCCCCTGTCCCCTCCGTCCCTCTCTCACCTCTGCGGTGCAGGTACACCACAACCTCGGCTAAGGCGCATATTATGGGCCGTGCCTCATCCTCTGTCAGAAAACGTTTCTTCTTCAGGAGCTGCTTCAGGTCTCCTCCGGCGCACAGCTCCAGGGCTAGGTACATTTTCTGAAACAGCACAGTGAGCATACACACGAGTTTCAGTAATGAGAAACTGATAACTACCGTATTTTCCAGACTGTACATTGCTCCGGAGTACAAGTCGAACCAGCGAAAAAATGTGTAATAATGAAGAAAAAAACAAGTATGAGCCACACTGGACTATAAGTTGGAGAAATTTAGTTCACAAAATCCGAGACCAAGAACAGACATTTTGTCTTTAAAGGCAACTTATAATTTTACTGAATACGTATCTGGTATGTTTACGTAAGATGTTAAAAGTTAATCAGATGTGCTACATTAGCGTAACATATGTCGACTTATCCACAAACATGAGAGACTCGAGAGTTCTTTTCACTGATGTTTACTGTGGTCTTACTTCTTCATCACAGTTCACACCGTAGAACTAACAAACACATCAAATATAACATAAGCTCTGGCTCATATCACATATACACACAAAACTGTACATGAACACATGGAAAATATACATACCACTTTGTCCTGTGAGTAAACAATCTGGTGAACCGAAAACTTAATAATGCTCACAACCTTAAACTAGACTTATGATAAAGTAAACATTTACAATATTTTTCCAAATGAAAAATCATCACCTTGGTCTTATAAATTAAGGGGAAATAAATAAGGGAAAATTACATATGAAGTGTATAAAAGAAAATGAGTCAGTTTTCTTACAGGTATTACAAACACAACAGCACCATCTAATGGTTAAAAAAGTGAACTGTAACATGTGTATTCAACCGTTACCTAACACATATGTAAACATGTGTATGAAGCATAGACAGAACTGAATATGTGTCTGTATGTTTATAGAAGATATTAACAGTTAATCAGATAAATAAAGCATAAAAAACAAGCTAACAAGTTTATTCTGGATCTCACTCCAAATCACTAAATCCATTGAATTCTTCATCCTCGGTGTCACTTCTGAACAACTCCATCTGCTCCGGAAGCAGATGAAGTGCCGTTGTGGAAGTAGATGGCTGTCATACTGGTACACAAGCCTAGAGTGCCGTCGTCCTCCCCCCTCCTTGACCCTCTGCAGTTTGCCTACAGAGCCAATCGGTCTGTAGACGACGCCATTAACCTGGCCCTTCACTCCATCCTCCAGCATCTGGACACCCTGGGAACCTACGCCACGATCCTGTTTGTGGACTTCAGCTCTGCGTTCAACACCATCCTCCCTGCTCTGCTCCAGGACAAGCTCGTTCAGCTCAACGTGCCTGACTCCACCTGCAGGTGGATCACTGACTTCCTGACAGACAGGAGACAGCACGTTTGGCTGGGGAACAATGTCTCAGACACTCGGACCATCAGCACAGGAACTCCGCAGGGCTGTGTACTTTCTCCCCTGCTCTTCTCCCTGTACACCAACTGCTGCACCTCCAGCCACGACTCCGTCAAACTGGTTAAGTTTGCGGATGACACCACCCTCATCGGACTCATCTCTCACACAGGAGGAGAGAGCCCAGCCCACAGGAGGAGAGAGCCCAGCACAGGATGTTCTACCTGCGGCAGCTGAGGAAACACAAAGGGCCGGTCCAGATGATGGTGCAGTTTTACACGGCCATCATTGAGTCCATCCTCACCTCCTCCATCACTGTGTGGTTCACTGGGGCCACTGCCAGGGACAAACAGAG